>NC_044916.1:35872147-35910684 GCF_003576645.1 Ipomoea triloba | reverse complement strand
AACCCAAAAAAAAGAAAAAAAAAACAAAAAAGAAAACAAAAACTTAAGGCCCTATCGCACCAATGTCATTCATATGACCCAATTATTTAGTACTATAACCATATTGAAGTAATACTGACAATATGCACATGGCTGAAGATAAAGCAACTTGTATTGTTCAATGTATATTCTTGTGTCAACAACTCCAACATTAAATAGCCATTACTTTTACAAGTATCAGGATTGACACAAAAGTGGGCAGAACAAATTTAGTAGGCATAGAAGTCCATATACACTGACAGGAGCAACAGCAGTGGAATAAATGGAATTTGCTAGTATTTGGAATCAACCATAAGAGAGTATTACTAGAAATAAATGAAGCTGGACTTCCAGAAAACTCCCTAGATTCTGACTTGTTATCAAGAAGATATTCAAGTTCAAGGAGCTGTAATAAGGCTTCTGTTTGGGGATTTCGGCAGTGACCTGTGGAGGAAGATAAGAGAGGGTTAGCATCAGCTTGAACTAAGGATCTTAGAATAGAGTTGCATATATAAATCTCAAAATAGAAGTATAGAACTCCAAGCAATAAGCTAATTCTTGAAAGCCATAATTACCAAAATTTTTAGCATCATTTTGAAGAGAGTTGGGGAAAGGAAATCACCTTCATCCATAAATGAAGTTAACACAGTGCAATTCCATGTTAGTTTAGACATTTCTTTACACACCACCACCACATCACAGACACATATTTGTTTCCTAAAGATATTCGTCAATTGCCTAAACACAATGGACCACAGAAAACCTTTTCTAATTTCATAATTTGTTGAAGTAATCAGAAATATAATTCACTTCATGAGTTTAGTTAGTGAGATAATATTCAAGGACGAAACAGGCTTTAAAATAAATAATAAAATAAATAAAAATTCAAGTTGTGTATTGGAAGACTACAAAAAATATGACTTCTTACAGTATTCTCCTTTCCCATTCTTATCTTTGAACTGGATAATTATTAATATTGCACCCAACCAGGATCTAATGACACAAAGAAGGTACTAATATAATGTGCTGCAATACAGATCATCACCAGAAAAGACACCATTAGCAAGAGGTTGACAAGGATCGTGGCATGGCACAGTGCGCACAAAATCAAAAGGTTTGGCCCCTCTTGATTGAAGTTTATTCCTTACAAAATGACGGCATTCTTGCAGATCAAGCTGTACATTGCTGCAAAACATCAAGCATAACCATCTATTTCCTTTCAAAAGCCATTAACTAATAACATCTATAAATGTACTCACCTATAATCTACACGCCTGATTGTCAGAGGTAAGATAGAGTTAAACTTCCTCATAATTGCTAGCCATTCTTCATCGTACTGGAGTTCATATGGTCCTGGCTCTGACTCAACTTCAATAACCTAAGACACTCAAGATAAGTCATAAGTCAAGATGCTAGCTTTCAGAAATCTTGGAGAAAATCTAAATGAACAACGATGGTGGAAGGAAGTACTTGCAAAAATTTCCGACCAGGGAGGCATTTATCAAGAGCAAGAAATTTGGTGACGGAGCTACCCTCACCATGTTGAACCAAAGCAGCAAATTTGCAGTGTAGATGAGCAGAAAACCAGTAGGATGGCCTCAACTTCTCCAATAATTCTGCAGCAGGTTTACTTCCCAGAGTTCCTTCTTGAATCTAAAATCATATATTTGAGATATTCAATCTCTGTAGGACAAAACTAGACAGATGCTTTAGAAGTTAACATGCAGGCAATCACGACCCATGAAAGAACAAAAAGAAATTGCCAGGTAATAGGGATCTTTTATGTGCTTGTTAGGAGAATTATACAAATATGAATCATAGGAGTAAATGGAAAAAGTTAAATATACATTACACGTCAATGAATAGACATGTATATAGGTTTTATATTTTCTTGCTGAAAAGAACATGACCCTATAAATTACGTAAAGGAAGTAGAGAAAAAGAAGTCCATAAAAAAGAATAAAGGAAAAAGTAAACTGAAAGGCAATCATCTCCAAAGCATTGATGCCACATTTATAAAACCCATCCCAGCCAAGCCATGTGGTCAGACATTCAGACAAGTCAGCCCCAGTGAATCCGGCCCCTAGATAAGCCATGTGGGCTTTTACCCCATCTACAAGTAGATAAAAATATTGGATGGATTAGATTTTGCAAAACCTCTTTTTTTTTACCCACCTCTTGCTTGAAAAAAGGTTTTTGACTGAGAAGACTCTTCAAGTTTCCGTGATCAGTAATGCCCAGGGGCCAATCATGTGAAAGGAAGATATCAATTGGTTCTTCAACTTGCATAAGCTTGTGAACATCATACTCACGAACATGATATATGGATCGAATATCTCGCTCATTATAAGGAACCTTTTCATAATGTCCTGCCATAACAAAGTTCTTTGTATTTATCATCCTCAAACATCAAGCAATTATCAGGACGTAACAACTCATGGAAATCTCTTCATCAAATATGACTATTTTCCTTCTCAAAAAATGACTGTTTTGACTACAAACAAAAGCCAGTAAGCAGAAGAAAACAAACAAACAAAAAAGGCTTTTTGATACCCCAAACTCATCTTCACATGGTTCTAAAGTGAAAGTAACCAGCAAACCAAAATGCTGGCCAATATAATGTTTCCCCAGTTCACAGCTTACCCGAATGATAGTGGTGTGATTTATATATTCCAGAGAGGCCCCCAATACGAATGTTACCAAACTTGATTACTCCAGCAAATCCAAGGAAGTATATCTGAGGTGCTGCCCATCCTCCATAATATCTGTGACCACAGAATAATATTTCATGGGATAGATAGATGACTAGAAAAGAAATCACTATAAAATAGTGCAAGAATATTTGGTTTATGCAATAACAAGCACCGAAAAAAGAAATACGGAGTACTTCTTCAACAAGAGGATTTTCAAGAAAATCTGCAGAGTCTATAGAAGAAGCAAAACATCAATGGGAACTAGTACTTTCAACAATGTTAATAATCAAACAACTTATGTATGAGCATGAATATCAAAATTTAGGCATATTCATTGTTTAGAAAGATAAGAATAAAGCCAACGAAAATCAATGGAGTGGCTGAATAGTTAATAATGCATATATGGGGATACAATTCACTGAGATTACATTAAACAGTCTTCACAAGCAAAAGCTTAACTAATTCACCACTAAACAACATTTACGGGATTGAATGTGTAGGCTGTAGCCAATGAACTTGGTTGAAGGTCAATAAATCAATTCACTAATTAGAAATTTAAAAGAAGTTGCATAACATATATGACATCACTCTAGTGAAGTGACTTTTACATGCAAAACAGTTTGTACAAACCAAAAACATAAGTTAATGACCTTCCCCACCCCATTTTCTTCCTTTGTACAAAGAGAATAAAATGGAATGAAAATTTATTTGCGATAGATAAACATGCATGCTCTTCACTTTCAACATTATAAGAAAAGAAATATAAAAATCAAACATAAGAAAAAAATAAAAGACAAAATAGACTTGAAATGCAAAAACAGGTCAACTCACAGCTCCCACAGATAATTTGAGGCTTCATGATTGCCCCCTATGAAAATAGTTGGGAATGGTGCTACTTTCTCTCCTGAGTAATACTTCCAGAAAGAGTTCATGCTCTTGTACTTGGCTGGCACATTTAAACTTTCAAGATCCTTCTCATTCCTAACAGCCTGCTTGTACAAAGAATATGATTCCTTTTCTTATACTTTCATCTCACATAACCAAAAATGAGTTTGATAAATACATAACAGAAACTCAACACTGCTTACAAAATTTAGAAGAAAAACCTTCTCAACCCTCCCCAAATAAACATGGAAAAAAGGGAAAAACGCATGCTAAACTAAGTACGACTATAGTTTCACCTCAGCTAAAGTAATAAGCATTAAGAACTCAGGTGTGCATTTAGCCAGTTCTCAAGCCTATTATACTATCATCTTATACTAGGTTGCAATACATTACTCCTACAACAATTCTGCCTATCCTTTTACATTGTAGACCTAGGTTGATTTAAGAAGTGAAGTGCAAACTATAAATGATGCCAATAAAGACAAACACCATAAGTTCCATTATAGCCAATCATCAAAGCATATGCAGGATTTAGAACTAAACTTCACACAAAATGCCATTCTGTACTTGAATTCATTGTGCTTAACACTGCAAAAAGAATCAAGTAATATGCTATTCCAAAGATGCCTAAAGAGACAAGTGAATCAACCAAACAGTACCTGAAAGTCACCACAGCATATCAAAAGATCAATCTTTATTTTCTCCACATCCTGTAAGTGTAATAAGGTAGCATACACATTGTCTAGGTCTCCATGCATACACCCTTCTACTGCTATCTTCATCTGTATGGAAAATGTAGGCTAAGAAAATGCTTCCAACAGAACATTCAAAAGACTGAAATAATGCTTGTAATATTAACATGAAAAAAAACAATAAGAAGAAGGAGAAGAAGGCAAGAAGCAAGTGAAATCCATCTCAGCAATTCAAAGTTATATTCTTAATGATATGCAAAAACAGGTCAGCTCATACAAAATCCATAAAATACATTGTAACTATGCTTGAAAATTTCGAACAATTTATATCATATGTCATGTATATTGGAGTCAATCATAATTCCCCACAATTGAATATTGAAATAAGTGCTGGAAATAAGAAGCACTAAAAACTATAGAAAGTCATTGTTTATAGAAAATTGCAATTGGTTCATTATGTTAATTAAACTTTCATGGAAAGACTAATCAAATTATCAGCTGCTCAAAAATGCAAAAAGACTTGCTAAATCATTTATATGCCCATGCAATCAAAGTGCAGAAACAATCCAATCCATTTCTCCTGAGAATTTGGGACATTAATATTTCTTATTTCTAAGAATGGATTAAAATTTCTTAACAGTGATAGAAGATTAGAAGTACATGTAGTTAGAGTTTGAAATGCACAGCACAATTATCCCCAAATCTCACTAAAAACTCAAATGGATGAAGTACTTAGTACGTGATAATGCACTCAAAATCTCCAGGATTTTTTCAGCTTATTGTTGTAATTAGCTACTCGATACAACCCTAGGATTTAAAAATCTCTATAAACAATTTCAAAGTTCACTAATTAATAACTTGAACTATTGAATGACGAAAGATAAAATAATTCTATGGAAACTTTCACATAACCATTCAGCTTCACCAATTGGGAAACGCCAAAAATTAAGCTAATTCCGCAGACAAATATAGAAGCACAAATTAATTTATACAAACATGGGAATGAGTCAGATTTGGCACCTCTAAATATGACAGTTGCAGAACTTCTCTATGATCTCAAGGTAAGCGGGGTCGCTATCCACGGCAACTTGGAAGCTTGGAGGCACTGGAGCTGTGAAGTCGTTCCTGGGAGTCAGTTTGATAATTGGGGGACGGTTGCGAGGGAAAGCCGAAATAGGTTTTTTATTTCCTTTTATATGACATTTAGATAATTAATACTCCGTATTTAAATATTCAAATATTACATGTCCTTATTCAATTTTGAGTAATGTTACAATTGATAACAATTTGAGGACTTAGGGATAATCTGAACCATTTTGATATTTTTTGTAGTCTTTTATCAATTATAATTATAATTATAATTTATAATTTATTCTGCAAACATCTTTAAATAATGAGTATAAATTATTTTTCCATCACTTCAAATTTTGAATACTTTGTCTTCTGCCCATCTTCCTCAAGTACTTATATTAATCCTCAATGCTAACATGCATTGTTTGAAAGCTTCATAGCTTAAATTGTTATGTTATCAAATAGTTCATTGAGCTAATCAGTTTCCTAAATGAGATTGTAATGAATGGGCAATACTTTGTTGAAAGTAATGCACTGAAAAATTAATAATATCAATGTGTCTTAGAAAAGTTCTTGTATATATATTGGTGCAAACCCACCTCTAGTGTGGGACAAAAGCTTCTTTAAAGTCTTCGTACCTTTATTTTTCAACTCAAATGTGTCTACCTTGCTAATTAATTTCTCATTCACTCATTAATCGTTTTGAGCGTACAATATATCAATCTTTTCGTATAGCCATTAACCACGAAGAACTCGAATTTACTTTGACCCGATCCCAAATTGGAAGTGAACCTGACATATATTTTTACCATAAAACATCCACTTAAAATGTCATTCTATATATGCTATTTTTTACAACATATTTTTCCTTTAAATATAAGTTTCATTGTTGCTTTTGACATTTAGGCAAAGTTACCTGATATATTGATGATTACACTTCAAACATTGCAGATACAAGTACTAAGGTATGACAATTAATATGGAGGTTTAGAATGTCTAACCGCATAAAGACTTTATTATGATTGAGCATGCATTGTTATATTATGTGTAATATTGTAATGATGAAGAGAGGATTTCATAGTGGAGACTAGTTACATCAATTGTCAATGAATGTTGAAATAATAGATGATATATTTTAGAAAAATGTTTTAAGATATGAAGAGAATATGTATATATGAATATTTATAAATTCTATAAAACTAGTAATTCTTCATTACAAATGAAGAGAATCAGTATATATGAAGATTTAGTTGAGAGAATTTGAGATAATTATATGAAAAAAAAATGTCTTTCAATAATTTGAGAATTTGAAATGCAATGTTAATTTTTAGCTAGACTTCAATGACAAAAAAATTGTGTCTATTAAACTCAATGATTAATTAATTATCTAATGCAAAATAATATAAATAAAAAATGACTAAGGTGTCCCTCAGTAATTTAAAAATTTAAAATGCATTATTAATATTAATATAATTTGTTATTTTTTTGAAAATAATATAATTTGTTATTGATAGATTAAAATTACCACTTTACACATAATTAAAAGAGAAAATTTATGCATGGTAATAATCCATATACCAAGTCTACTATATATGTATAATTTATGTATTAAAATCGTATTTTTCTATAAATAAAATATAAAACTATTAATGCATACTTTTAAATTACTACAAAAATAAAGTGTATTTTTTTTAAAGGGAAAATGAAGTATATAATTGTAAATCATTTCACAGTCTAAATTATCCATTTGGTGCGTCAACCAAACCGAGCCAAAACCGGCCAACTCTACCTCCAACTCATATCCAGCTTGTCTTGTCTAGCGCCGCCTGCGCGCATTACTCATTTCCAAATTTAAAAAGCCAAAGAAAAATCCAAATTAATTAATCGTCTCGTTCTAAATTCCAGGACTAAATTGGTTGGATTCTTCTTCAAGAGCTCAGGATCATTGTACACAGATCGTAGATACATGTATATGTATGTGTGTGTGTGTGTATTGTAAATAGAGAGAGCGGCAGAGAGCTGATTGGAGCTTGATACGTTGAAGTGAGAATTGGTATGACCTGTTCAGGTAAAGTTTGACTACGTATTAACTCAGATTCCTGGCACTTTCATGATTGGTTTGGTTGATTGCTGAAATTTATTGGTCTGAATGCTGTGATTGAGTCAATTATCGCTCTATGCGGTTGTGCATTTTTGGTTACAATGGCATCAAACCGAAGAACTCTATCGGGGAGGACTCCGTTACCGCACCACGAGCGTCTTCATCAGAATGGAGGGAATCAGTTCTCCGTCTCCGTTGATTCGCCGTCTCACAAGCATCTGTTTAACGGCAGAAGCTCGTCTCCTTTGTCTGCATTTGGATTTGGAGTCGGCAGATTACTTGGCGGATTGAGATATTCGCGGAAATGTCTTTCGTGGAAGACGTCGTTTTATAGGTGTTTAGTTTTCTTCTTTCTAGGGTTTATACTAGGTATGACGCCGTTTATCGACGTTGAAGATTGGAGTCGTCGCGATTTCTCTATTGAAATGAAGCCTCCTTTAGTGGATGATGAGAGGGAGGTGAAGGATGTAGTGATCCCTAGAGATAGTCCTGCTATTGGTGCAGCACAACTACAAAGTATTTCAACAGAGGAAGATATCATTCCACGGAAGCAGTTAATCATTGTGACTCCGACATATAACAGGGTTCTACAAGCTCATTATTTGAATAGATTGGGGCAGGTTTTGAGGCATGTGCAGCCTCCATTGTTGTGGATTGTGGTAGAGATGGATGCAGCATCATCAGAGACTGCAGAGATTTTGAGGAACACTGGGGTTGTTTATAGACATCTGGTGTGCCTCAAGAATACAAAAGATATAAAGGACCGGGGTGTGCATCAGAGGAACACTGCGCTGGAGCACATTGAACATCATAGGCTTGATGGGATTGTTTACTTTGCGGATGATGACAATATCTATTCACTTGAGTTGTTCGAGAGCATGAGAAATATCAGGTAAATTGAGATCAACTGTCACTGTTGTTTGTATTAGTTGTCTTCTCTTGGTGTAGTCTACATGACAATCTTGTATCAATTGGATATGATATCTTTGTGTTTATGCTTCTTAAACCAATATTTTGTTTACCTTTGCTATGCGGCTATGCCCTACTTGAGTTACATGCTTTCTTTTAGTTCATATGCTTAAATATTACTTGGGTTCTTTGTGAGAAATGTGTGTAGACCTGACCTGAATGGTGTGAAGCATTTCACGCAGATGTATGTAAAGTTGATGATATGTATACAACAAATAAAAAAATAAAAAAAATTTTAAAAAAAACACTGCAGATTTATATGCCTTGTCCTCAGTGCATTTTCTCTGTTTCTGTAATTAGTTTTATGGATAAGTGGAAGTAGGGAATATATTGTCCCCTAGATAATGCCTGATGACCTCTTTAAAAACAGAGGCAAGGTTGTGTGCAGCGGATCCTTAATAAATTAAAGGCTTTGCTCACTTTTTTTTTTTCTATCCTAAATCTAGTAGAAACTTGTTTGATAGCTGAATTAAACTTAAAATTGTTCCATTTCTGTAAATTATTCTGTTTGATATGCAGTAAGCTTGTTGATTTAAAGTCTCTATGATCTTCATATATAATATTGCAGCAGAATTCTATGTCTCTATCTATTATTCTCATCTGCTTTGTGTTCCTTTTAGTCGTTTTGGCACTTGGCCAGTTGCTATGCTGGCACAGAGCAAAAACAAAGCAATATTGGAAGGTCCTGTGTGTAATGGAAGTCAAGTTATTGGATGGCACACAAATGAGAAGAGTAAGCAAGTTAGAAGATTTCATGTCGATATGTCTGGTTTTGCCTTTAATAGCACTATATTATGGGATCCAAAAAGATGGCATCGACACATTGCTGACCCAATTCGTCAACTGGACACTGTGAAAGAAGGTTTTCAGGTATGAATCCAAGCTCACATTGTTTTAGTTGTTTTTGCTGGATTTTTGCTCTATGGATGCAAGGTTGTGTAATGCATGAAGACTATTTGCAGGAGACAACCTTCATTGAACAGCTTGTAGAAGATGAAAGCCAAATGGAAGGAATACCTGATGGTTGTTCAAGAGTACTAAACTGGCACCTACATTTGGAAGATTGTGAACTTGTTTACCCAAAAGGCTGGCAGATTCAGAAGAACCTTGATGTTGTTTTCCAACTACATGATGGAATATGAAACAATGTAGGATGGCTGGATGGTCAAGTTGTTGAGTCATGAGGTTTGCAATATCTCTCTGACTTGATTCTAATCTTATAAGTCTAGACTCCTTTTGTTTTTATACACAATGGTTTAACTTATCATCCTGACCTTGTATACTAATAGTCCTTAAGCAAGATTTAAAGACATAAACTTTCCAGCAATTATTGTAGCACTACCTCAATTTGTGTAAGAGTATCCATATAATGTTTCCATTTGAGAATGGTGGTGTGTGCTGGAGATTTGTGTGTGGGTGGGTGGGGGGATATAGTGGGCCGTGGTGAGTACGGGAGAACACTAGTTGCTTTAGATATTCAGTTATCTTAAGACTTAAGTAGGACGTGTGCTTTTCCTTGAGGTTTGATTTTGGGCAGAATATTGTACGGTTGTACCCTCATCAATGAGACTCAAGTAATTTCTGCCACTGATGTTTGTATACTGCTACAAGTGCCTACAACCTATTGTTGTTTCTGTTCTGTGTTTCAATTTCCTATACACCTAGTGTGTAGAGACAACTGATTTGCTTATTTTCAGTTCTTTTTTTTTTATGGCAGTTATTTGCGGTGAAGATCCATAGGCTGGAGCATATCATGGTGTTTTGCCACCAGACGAAGAATCATTAATGCCATTTTGTTTGTTATTTTCCCTTCCAGATATTCTTTTTTCAGAGAGCAATCTATTTTTATGTGGAGTTTGATTGCTTTTCCTAGGTGAGTGATGTAGTTCCTCTGATTCTTCGGAAAGACTGGGTGCCATTACCTTCAGAAAAATAGAATGAGCATCTGCCATGATGTGGATACGGTGACTCAGTTTCCGCAGCTAGGCTTCAAAGTCAGATGAAACCTAGTTTGCTGCTATAGCGTAGTTTCTGCTTCTTGTAGTGCTGTTGTGCAGAGTGTCATCTAAGGTGTAACATACATAGAATTATAGAAGGATAGGGTTTTATTGTTCCATACATATATACGCGATAGAAAATATTCATTTGGGTCTATAGTGGAATTGCAGTGTTTCCTTTCATTTGTGGTGAAATCACATCAAATTAATACAATTTTGTTGGGTTTATACTAAGTCTTGTGTGAGATGTTTCACAAAAAATATGTAATTCATTTTAAATATTATATAAGTAAAAAAATATTACATATATAACATTTAGGCGTTTTAGAAAGTACTCTTACAATAAATTATACTCCTTATATTTTATCTGTTTCATTTTATATATGTTTGATTAGTTAATAAAATTTAACCAAAGTTATTTTTAATTTAATTTTTTATAATGTTCAATTTAGTATTAATATATAAAATTTATATATTTAAAAATTACATTAAAAATAAATATATATGTTTGATTAGTTAATAAAATTTAACCAAAGTTATTTTTAATTTAATTTTTTATAATGTTCAATTTAGTATTAATATATAAAATTTATATATTTATAATGTTCAATTTAGTATTAATATATAAAATTTATATATTTAAAAATTACATTAAAAATAAAATATATAAAATTTATATATTTAAAAATTACATTAAAAATAAAAATAATATATTTAAAAATAATTAAAAGTAAAATGGACCAGATTAGTAATAAAAATAAGGAGTATTATTTATTAAAAAAGTGATAAACTACAAATAAGTTATCGTAGTATTTGCCTAATAACCAAACAAATCCTATATAAAGTACTGGGGGCCTGACCTTCACCACTCACACCTCATTAGCAAGAATAATTTTTTTTTGGATTCACAACAGTTTAGTGGAGTTTGGGAAATCGTATGCAATTATGGATCTTCAAATACGAGGTTATATAGTTTTAGGACAAAGACGTTTGGGAACAGTGAATGTGGGGTAAAACGTTGGATCACCCGCCAATCAGAAATCAAGAGAAATCCCAATCCTCCAATGGTCAATACTTGCCCACACGGCCTCACCAACTCCATTCTCAATTTCATCCAAAAAAGGCGAAAATCTGTATCATCATCTCCAACTACCATCGACTAATCAAGCCTCACACGCCTCCCTTGGTCGCCACACGCCCCCCTTTCTACTCCCCAAATTCTCCGCCCAGAATCGGAATTTAGGGTTAGGGGTATCTGGAATTCCCTCTCTCCTGATATGGCCATGTCGAGCGCATTTGCTGGGGCTAAGCTCGAGTCTTTGCCGCCCTGCAATGCCTCGGCCGCCGCCTCTCCTTCGCTTCCAGGGGTGTTCTGCAAGCCAGCTCGAACTACTCGAGCTGCTACAAATCGTAGGGTTTTGTTCAATTCTCCCATCAAGTGTGAGGGATCGCCGTCCGATGTTGTGGTTCAGACTCGGAGCAATGCGGCTTCCGCTTCCAGCCTCTCTGCTCTCGAACAGCTCAAGACTTCTGCTGTTGACAGTATGTTCCGCTTCTTATGACTTTGCTTACTGCTTTTATGTTCTTTGTTGTAATTTGTAACTCAATTTCCTTTTGTTTTCCCATATAGTTTCAAAAGAATTAATTATTTTTAGTTAATTTCTCGAAGATTACCCTTCACTTGCTGCTAATTATGAACTTGTCAATTGAAAGTAGTCTAATAGTGTTTTGATGAAAATGAAAGCAACAATAGAATTTATATGCATTTGAACTGGTTAACTACATGATTTAGTTCGTTTACCCCTTGATTGCTTTGATCAATGTTACTCAAGCTGAGACTTTATATATTGCATTGTAATGAGGTTGCTATGTACTATGGACTTAAGGAACTTAGGTAGCTCAGTACAACATCCAATGCTGATGGATATGTATATTGAAGAACAACTTTATCAGGATATATTGCAGTATTAATAACTCTGATTTTAGGAAAAAAGGTGTTTGCCGGGTTATCTATTGGGTTTCGCACTAAGTCTGTGATTTTTCTGTTTGTAAAAATCCTTCCTGTCTAGGTCCAATTCTGACAAGGACATGCAAGAATTTAAGTTTAAATACTCTTTGAAACTGTGCCCTCTTTTTTCTTTTTTCTTTTTTCTTTTTTCTTTTTAATGCAAATAGAGTCCTAAACCATAATTTCTTCTTAGTAAAGCAAAGGGCCACTCACATGCAGTCTTATTTTAATGGTTCTGCCCCTATTCTCTTGCATAATTGCCTAATTTTTTGTAAATAGATGGAGATCAGTAATGCTTAAAGTGTATATTTAATGACATTTAGGATATACCAAGGAAAGGAGCAGTATTGTGGTCCTTGGACTTAGCGTACACACTGCACCAGTTGAAATGCGTGAAAAACTAGCCATTCCGGAAGCAGAGTGGGCGAGAGCCATTGGGGAACTCTGCAATTTGAATCATATTGAAGAAGCAGCAGTTCTTAGTACTTGTAACAGGATGGAGATATATGTTTTAGCTCTATCTCAACATCGTGGTGTTAAAGAAGTGACTGAATGGATGTCAAAGGTAATGCATTCTAGCTATGAGTCTAACAAAAGCTTGGAAGAGAAATCCTGCATGGTTGCTCACATAGTCAGTCCTTCCGTGCTATCAATCTCAATATAATTAATTTTTTCTTTGGCAGACTAGTGGAGTCCCTGTTTCAGAGATTTGCAAGCACCTATTTTTGTTGTATAACAACGATGCTACACAGCACCTCTTTGAGGTATCAGCGGGGCTAGACTCCTTGGTGTTGGGAGAAGGTCAAATCCTCGCACAGGTCAAGCAAGTGGTCAAGGTTGGTCAAGGTGTGACAGGCTTTGGAAGGAACATCAGTGGACTGTTCAAGCATGCAATCTCTGTAGGGAAGAGAGTTAGAACTGAAACAAACATTGCAGCAGGGGCTGTTTCTGTAAGTTCAGCTGCCGTGGAGTTGGCCCTAATGAAGCTTCCTGAATCTTCTCATGCCAGTGCTAGGATGTTGGTGATTGGAGCAGGCAAGATGGGGAAGCTTGTGATCAAGCACTTGGCTGCCAAGGGCTGTACTAAGATGGTGGTTGTTAACAGAAGTGAGGATAGAGTTGCTGCAATCCAGGAGGAGATGAAGGATGTTGAGATAATCTACAAACCCTTCGCCGAAATGCTCAACTGTGCTGCTGAGGCAGATGTAGTCTTTACTAGCACTGCATCAGAGACCCTTTTGTTTCGGAAAGATCATGTGATGGGCCTCCCCCCTGTAGGCCCTGATGTCGGAGGTTTAAGGCTTTTTGTTGACATCTCTGTCCCTAGGAACGTGGGTGCTTGCGTGGATGAGCTTGAGACAGCAAAAGTGTACAATGTGGATGATCTTAAGGAAGTTGTGGCGGCCAATAAGGAGGATAGGCTACGAAAAGCAATGGAAGCTCAAGCAATCATTGCTGAGGAGTCAAAACAGTTTGAAGCTTGGAGGGACTCACTGGAAACTGTCCCCACCATCAAGAAATTGAGGGCTTATGCTGAAAGAATAAGAGTTGCTGAGCTTGAGAAATGTTTGTCAAAAATGGGTGATGATGTTACAAAGAAGACGAGGAAAGCTGTTGATGATCTCAGCAAGGGTATAGTAAACAAGCTCCTTCATGGTCCCATGCAGCACTTGAGGTGTGATGGAAGCGACAGCCGGACTTTGAGTGAGACCCTCGAGAACATGCATGCCCTAAACAGGATGTTCAACCTCGAGACCGAGATTTCTGTTTTGGAACAGAAGATTAGAGCTAAGGTGGAACAAACACAGAAATGAGAACCTTTTTGCAACTCCTTTTCCGGGATACATTAATATAAATTCTTGAGGGCCAAAAATTCAAATAAGAGGAAGAATTCCTCAGCAAAGTTCTCAATGAATTCTGCTGTAAAGCTAACCGGATACATTAACATAGGAAGATCTTTCCTATAGTTTTGTTGGAGAATTCCTCATTTCCCGAGTGTCATTGAACATAGCTACACTGATTCATTATTGCAAAGAGTATGAATTGAGCTCAATCCACATTAGGAACGATTTGTTGTATTCCACGAACACTTGATACTGCTCCTACTCCTGTAAGTCTGCAATACTTCATTATTCAATACTCTATCTACTATCCGTCCAGTGTTTTATCGGTTAATTTGATTGGCTAGTCTGTCTTATTCTGCTATGTGATTTTGACGCTATACTGTTAACTGTGCCAGAAACAGCACTTTCTGAGATGAATCTGTTATTTCGGTAATGGATTTCTCCATCCAAACTGTGCAACTTGCACACATCCCATGAATGTGGGTGCACAAGCATTCAATACCAGTAAAACCCACCACTGTGATTCCAATTAATCACATGAACATAGATACCTAAGTGCTCTACAGTCTGTTCTTTCATCTGACAAAAATTTACTGTTCTGATGAGACTGGGGCAAGGACCATCATCCTTTTTCTCTCATTTATGTTTCTTTGTCCACATTGTTTGTGTGCAGTTCTGTGAGGGCCAAGATGGCATTGATCCTTCTCTGACATGAATACCCAGCCAAAGTTATGTGAACCTTTGGACAAACATATTAGGTGGGTTCCATGGCCATAACATGACACAACATCTGTTTGAATTTTCCATGTAGTTTCGAGATTATGGCATTATAATTGTGTGGCTGTCGTGTTTATTCCCTTTGGAGAAACATTGACACGCTGCTGACAGTAACTCTTTCTTCTGTCTTCATCTTCATCTTTCACCTCACAACACCAATAAGATTTCACTACCCTTCAAAATTGTGATGTGAATCCCACCTCCAAAACATCCCATCTAATCCTAAGTACAGTACTAGATTATATAGATAACAAAAGCTTGGTTCAACCTTTGCCTAAAATGATAAATGAATCCTGAGAGTGATGGGAGAGTAATGGCTTCCTTCGACACTGACGATTAATCAGTAGTTGCGTATTGTATTATTATTCATTTATTCATGTTCTCGGTTAGGTTGGGTCCCGTTCAGAGACAACTCTCCTATTATTGTTTTCTTTCTTTTAAAAGCGGAATTTACAACTAGAACTTGTTATTATCAATAGATACAAGCACCTCAGTTTAACAACAGTTTCAGGAGAATTGAATTTACATCATTTTCATTCAATTCATTTTATAACGTTGTTCCATACAAAAGCAAATCTCTCTCTCTCTCTTGGGAGCTAAGGCAAAGATATGGACCTGCAATCAGTCAATGATATGTGGGGGCCTGGCCCAATAGGCCACACTGCAGAAAAGGGCTGGCCGCCCTTAAGCACTGTCACTATTAGATGAAGTGGCCCATGGAACATTACTCTCCTTTTTTTTTCTTTTTGCAAATATAAAATACAGTAAAAGTCTAATTTAAATAAAAAAAAAAGAAATTAAAATCTAGCATTTTCAAATCCGTGTAAGTCGCTGACTCTACTCATCGACTTCTTCATCATGGCTACCTTAGCCAGTTTCTCAGCCGCTCTCCAAGCCGAGGTTGGCGTGAGTGGCTCCCCGTTTTCATCCAAGAAAACGCCCGTTTCTCTCTCGAACGATCTCTGCCGTTGGATTACCTTCTGCTGCTCCATCTGCTGTTGATATTGCTTCCTTAATTGCACTTCCGTTAACTCCGCTTCCAAGCCTCTGACGTACTCGTCCACGTAACACGAGCCGGATTGGATGAGCAGCTCCCGCGCCGATGACAAGAGATGCATGGCGCTAGTCAACTCGTTGTGCTCAATTAATCGCCGCGACTCGGCGATTGCTCGGGTGGTAATGAAAAGATTTCTCAGCCGTTCGATCCTAGGTGAAGATGATCGAACGGCTTGTGGCCTTGGCACCAACAGTGCATGCTCTCTGCCATTCACTACCTCCTGCGTGGCGGGGTCTTTGTAACAGCATCTAAACGACAACACGTGGTGGGACCCAACGGCCATAGACGGAACCCTAACTTCCACGAGTAATTCCCTTTCCTCCTCGGCGTATAGATCGCCCAGCCGGATTGAGCCGGGGTTGAGAACAGTCGGCCGCCCGTTATACGAATACACGGCTGCCACCTCAGCCGGATCGGAGCCGGAAGCAAAATCGAGCTGAATTCTCAGATCTTGTACCACCACGCTTAACAATCCACCTACACATTTTGAGAACGCGTCCTCATCCGGCGCGTGGCTGTAGCCGGCCTTCTTCCCGAAACCGGATGAGTGAACCGGAATTTCGATATGGGAGAACCGGGTGGATGACTCGTGGCTGGTTTCTCGCCGTCCATTAGGATCGCTGCTTGGTTGAACTCTATCATCCTGACCGTCCGATAACAGCATGATGCTTCCAACCGGATTTCTCTCGCGCCGGTCCTCAAGAACCTTAGCGGCTTTCCTCAAAGCCTCGCCCACGCAAGTTCCCTGGCTACACACAAGCCGGTCGATGATCCGCCGCGCCGATTTCTGTCCCTGAGCCGTCATTCTCCTCAAAGGCAACAATCTCTTCGGCGCGGCGGAGAAAGCCACGATGGAGAGCCGATCAGCCGATCCGAGAGAGGAAATGACCAAACGCATGGCTCGTTTCAACATCTGCAGCTTCGCGCCGCTCATGCTCCCGCTCACGTCCAGCACAGTCACCAAATCTATCGGCGCGCGGCGCGCCGGGTCCGAGAAATGACCGGAACTGCTACTACTATGCCCCAACGGCGGCGGAGGCGGCGCTTTCACCTTCAAAACGACGGCGTACGTCTCGTGCGTTCTCCCCATAGACACTATAGCGGCTTCCGGCAATAAGCTCACCTCCACGTTTCTACTCTCCTTATGATTCGCAAAAGCTTTATCGCTCGAAATCGGATTCACAAAAAACCCTTGAAACTCTTCCACTTCTTCTTCCTCGCACTCCGCCTCCATTTCATTCACCTCCGGTATCGCGATAAACTTCCCAGCGCCGGCCGTCGGCGACAGCAACGGCTCATCGTCATTATACATTTTCGAATCAGTCCCGTATTGTTTAACATACAACGAAGATTCGTGCTTGATGTTGACGTGGCGGAGTTTGGTTTCCGTCTCTTCAATAATTTTCTTCTCGTCCACCACCTGTTCGTGTTTATGCCCGAGACTCGTTTCTTCCTGTTGCCGGAGCTTGTGAACGGAGAGCAACGGGACATCTTTCCAGGCGTGATTGCAGACCGGACAGGCCAGAGAGCTCTGTTTTCTTGAGTGCGAAACTATGCAGGGGAAATGGAAAGAATGGGAACATTCCGCCGTGTAAATCGCCATCCCCTGCCCAGTCTTCACACTCTGCATACAAACCCCGCAGCTATTCTGAAACAGAAAACGAAAAAAAAAATGAGATTTTTACCCAGACAACAATCAAACCAAGAGGGTCAAATCAAAACACCGTAGAAAATTACCCTGGAAAGACGGAGGGTGTTCTTGAGGATTGAAAAGGGGGATCTGGGCGAGGCAGGGTTAGAAGCAAGGCGATGAGTTCTGGGAGTCTTGGAAGAATTAGATTTCGGGGTAGTGGTTTTGCAATGGAGGTTTGGGCTGACGAGATTATCACTGTTTTCATTCGAAGCCGCCGCCGCGGCGGTTCTGCAACGCAGACGAGGCGTATTAGAAGCGCTGCTGCTACCACTTTTAGTGTTATTATTATTACCACTGCTCAAAAAACCCAGTTTTGCACAGCTTCTTGGACTGGGACTAGGGCTGGATTGTGGGTGTTCATGATCTTGATAAAGATGTTTATCAACGAATTTGGGTTCTCTATCTCGTGGGATAGTAGTGCAGAAAGCCCTTCTCCAACCAGTGCCCATTATTTCTCAATAAACAAAGCAAAAAAGAAGGATCTTTAATTTATGATGATAGAAGAGGAAAAGGAGGATTGCAGGGATGGATCTGAGAAAGGTGACAGAGAAGACAAAATGGTAAGAGTGAGGAAGAAGAAGAAGATGATAAGGAGGATGAGAGCATGGGATCAAATGAAAGAGGAGAGGATGGAATATAAATGGCAGTAGAGACAAACGACAGGGGATTAAAGATAGAGTAATCCCAGCTCAGAGTCAGAGGGCTCAATTTCTTGCTTTCTTTCTCTGGTCCCTGCTCTCTCTCTCTCACCAGACCCAAAAAGGCCGCTGCATCTAAAGGAAGGATTGAGATCTGCTTCTTTCTACTTCTCTCTCCCTTGATAAGAGTATATACACACGCACATATATATTATATATATATACTTACTTGGAGAAGCAACACTGATAATTTCAGAGGATTATGCCTACTTAGTGCTTGGCTTATTTTTGACTCCCAAAATATTACATGGGTTTATAGATCAGTTCAATTTTTATAAACCTGACAAGATATAAATTGTCATAGTTGTCTGAGTCCCTAGTGCTTGACCAATAGATCACAATTATCATTCAACTAGAGAGTGTTATATTCACATGTTTGCGAGATGTCATATCATAGGCAACTTGAATTTAATATAAATAATTATGTAGTTCTTGACCATCGAATCACAAATATTATTCAATCAGAGAGTGTTATATTCACATGTTTGCGAGATGTCATATCATAAATAACTTGAATTTAATATAGATAACTCTTCAATTTTATCTTTGGAGACATTTCAAATCTAAAGTTGTCCCACCTCACTAGCTTGACCTCCCAATCACAATTCATAAGGTATTTGAATCTTACATTGTCTAACTTGTACCTTGTATCTTAATTTACTAATAATATATAAATTCGCTGTCTGTATTTTCACGTAGTATGAGACACATATAACATATTCATACTCTCAAGTTAAAAAGGAACTCCATAGTGACTAGTGACTACAATATTTGTATTTGTATTACCATTCTACATAGGTAAACGATATATGAACGTAAATGAGTAAAATTTTCTTTAACGTGTCATAATTTTATTAATATAAGATAAAGAATATAAAGAAATTGTGGTCCATCTTTGTTTAAAAATGAATTAAAACATACCATCTAAGTGGGGAGTAAAATTTTAAACATTTTATTAGAGTTAAAATTTTGAATACAAAAATGAAGATGAGTATACATTACATGGAGAACATAGAGTTGTGTCTTTGGTGAAATTGTAGGGTTGTGCCTCCAGCTAGCAAATAAAGGACAAGAGTCGTCTGTTAGTAAGTACTCCCTAGTAATTACCTTAGATGGTACAAAGAATTAAATACACTCATTTATTGACAAAACTTTAGGGCAGTCCTACACCTACATATTTTTGGAGGTTCCATTTTATGAACATGTGTCACTGCGGACAAGAGTGCAACATTTACTCCAACAATATAAAGTTAATACATAAAGTGGTAAAAAGTTTTCAAACATTAATTAAAATTGAATTTTTGATCTCTTATTTAAGTAACTTAGCTGGATTTTTTTCCCCTGACTAATGTTTAGAAAATGTTTAAAATAGGGACTATATATGAAGGATAGAACAATAAGGGAGAATTTCTCTCTCAGAAAACATGTTTACAAGTTACTAATAAGTTTATAAGGATATCTCAATTCTTTCATGGCCGACCCCCTTTTATGGTCATGTGGCGGCCTATTGGGCAATTTTACTGATGGACCTTATCTTTTTTCTTGAGACAATGGGGCTATTTCTCAAACTGTGACCACATCCTCCTGCTCCAAGCTAAGCCACCTTCTTTGTGAACTATCCTTGCATGTCGAGGCTCATCCTCATGCTACTTTGTTTCTCCCCATTGAGTCACATATCCTTGCTTTCAGTTCTATCCTTTAACGCCTATTAAACCTCCGCCACTCTAGAGTCCGTATATGAGTTATGCCCGCATACCTCAACATAACCCTCACTATTTAAACTAAAACCTCTTAATTTTTTTTTTAAATTTAAAAAGTGTCCTTTCCATATTCACCAAATGAGACGCTAATGGCATGTTAAGCCCCTTAAATTACTCATAAAGCTCTCTCTAGGAGGGATGTTTCATCACATCTGTTGCTTGGCTGCTAATATATCTCTGGAAGTTAAGTAGAAAAGGCAGGTGAAAAAGCAAACCCCAAAATATTGACTTGTGTAACTTGCTTTTACCTCAGTCATGATGTAGAAGTAACAGCAGTTGAAGAAGCATAGGTATGTAATTGCGGTTTCCATATTTTGACAATTTTGATATGCTCATAAACAATAATAATAATAATAATAATATTAATGCATGCGGACATAGCTTCTGTGATCTGCGTTTGTGTTGTGGGTTTGTACCTTCCCGAAAACAGCAGTGCACGGAACTTTGACACCACACAGTCAATAATTCACATTATACTATATTCATATCTCCTCCCCATAATGCTTTTCTAAAATCACTGCAAATATTTCCTTCTTTGTTGTTGTTTTTTCCTTTATTATTATTATTATTTTCTGTATCTGATCAACATTAATACTTCCAATGCCTATGTGTGACACAACTGATATGATTGTCTCGTAGTTAAGTGTCACGTATTCCTTATTAGTCAGATTCTGAACACGTGTCCTCATGTGTAGCGCTATAAAAATCAATTGACTCCTCAAAAAGGTGAACTTTTTAAAATTAAATTTCACATAAGACATGCTAACTTATTGTTGAAAAAATTTGGTTTTTAGTCCAAAAAAAATTTAGGCAAAAAGGACCTCTATTGTAGATGTGCTTAACAATTTAGATAAAAATACGAGCAAAACCAATCACTTCGATACAAGATAAATTTTATATTGCATACAAATATTTCTTTTTTATAGACTGTTTTGTCAATATCTAACCATCCTAATAGCCTTTAGATAAAATTAGCCACTTCAAGGCTAGATCAATAATTGGAGGAAAATATATGAATACACTTATAGTTAAAGGAAAAATAAAGTTTAACACCATATATAATTCGGAATTTGAAAGTATTATTTCCCTTTTAAACAAAGCAAACAAAAAAAAAAGAAAAAAGAAAAGTACCGTATAAGAATTTCAAACACAGTAATTCACAATACATGCATACATAACATGATATGATAGAAGCTTCTTGAAATATTTTATGACAATAAATGTCTGTGTAGAGTGCAGGTTTAGGTAATTGGGCACGAGAAGGCGTGACAGCCTTTCTAAACTCCCATTTCTCGAAACTGAAACTCTGAAAAGCGCCCTTTTTATTAGACTTTGAGGAAAGACCAATGAATCAGCCCAGTTAGTTAATCTTAACCTAATTAATCTATCACTAAATTAATTAATTAATCCAAGTTAGGCATAATAAAGCCACTTTAACAACCATTGTTTAGTCATTCCCCTTGTCCTTTTAAGGTAACATTGTCAAACCCCTTGTACAATAATTAAGGATGACTTTGCAGCCCTGTTTTCACCGCCTTCTTCTTGTTTGTTTTCTTGAGGTTACAAAAGAGAGATTATCCTAGTCATTACCACTAAACCTACCGCAATTATTACTAATTATATTAGTTTATTAACACCAGTCACCATCTACGTCAACACCTCAACTTGTGTGTACAAAACAAAGAAGTTTGCAGTTTCGAGTTACGTGTAGACTCTAAAGTCTAAAGTTTCAAGAATAGATAAGCTAGCTAGTAGCTAATTAAGTGAAGTTGCATAGCCATGGAATCTTTTCATTTTAATATTGCTCTTATGGATTGCGGACCAAACTATAAATACCCATAATATAATAATAATAATAATAATAATGCAATAGACTTAAGGTTGCTAGTAGACTTTCTTTTTGCAAAATCTTCTTAGTTATATGGACATTCTTTTTTTTTTTTTAAGCCAGTTAGGTTAACTTGGACTTGCATGTATATATATTTTTCCTTTAAATTTTAGTTTTTAGCTACCTTATTAGTGAAAAATTAGGAATTATGGACGTTTAACAACAACATTTTTTAATCACTTTTAACTAGTATTAGTAATAATGATGATGAGATTCTCACCCAAAAAAAAAATAATAATAATGATGAGATATCTTTCATATACCCAAAAAAATTAGTTATAAAAAAAAAATCATTTTCAATAATGGTATGTTTTTTGTGGTTTTGATCATCGAGTGATGATTGAAGAAGAAAACAAAAAAAAAATAAAAAAATGATGCCTCCAAAATTACTACCTTGTTTCCTTTTAAGTATGAGGTACCGCAATAAGGGAGGTGGTATTCGTATCCTTACATACATAGAATGAAAATACACAGACTCTCACTTTTTACTCTCAATTTCTATTCCTTCTCATAAATCTTTGATGTAGACACTTTTTCTGGGACCCATATGATAAAAGTATCATATCTTTATGTTACTAAATAGAGTAAAAGTGATGGAGAAAAATTTAAAAGTACATGTAATAGAGAATGGTATTATGTCGATGGTTGAAGTCAAAAAAGAATAATATCTTCTTCTTTATGTACAGTGTAAAACAATCCCAAATGCTTATAAAATACAAACAAGGCTAACATAACCGGCCATATCTCTTATGTGACGATTGAGTGTTGACCAGGGGTAGCTATTTTGTGATGTATGACACTTTTTCTCTAGGTGTCGTGAATCTTAGGGCACTAAGAATATAACATGTGCGATGTTCAACTAGATTCATATCCCAATGTCACTGTTCAACAAAAACATTTCATATTATTTCTCGAATATCATCTGATTATTTTTCTTTATTTTTACATTAATAACTACTGGAAATTTTACTGGTACGGTATTACTATCTGTGAATTCTTTTTCTTTCTCTTTTTTTTTTTATTGAAATATTATATTAAGGATAAATATTTATTAATAAAGAAATAAACGTTTACATACATCGTATTCAATGATAATATAATTTGTTTTCGACATTGCATGACCTCTTTCTTCCACATGGAGTTCGTGGGTGACGTGTTTTGGTTAAGCCCGTTGACTCATTTATAGACATCTAATATTATAAGTTGATTACATTGAATTCCCCTAAAAGAGATAAATTTATTGGATCACAACCGTCCAGGGTATCCCATATTTGTTGCATTTAATAAAAAATTACACCTTAATCTGGAAAGTTAATATTCATAACAAAATTAATTTTATATTTATTCTGAGTTGAAATTGAATCTTATATATCTTGTTGTCTATAGCAAAGCAAAATTATTAAGTTATTTTGAATATAATATGCGATGTCTGGACATTAAAAAATACCAATTAAATGTTTGTAGAGTAATGTATGCATGTCTTTAGAATCCATGTTTTTATCAAATTCTACATTAGAGTAAATGAGAATTTCTATTTGTTGAGTTTTAACACATTGAGTTGATCTAGTGGTCATGAAAGTAGTCATAAATTTTCACTAAGATATGAGGGGTCAAACAAGAGTTCAAGTTCCACTGCATGTGGGTCTGGGTGGCATGTCCCACTTAGGGTTGGCAAAATTCAACATTTTTCACCAAAAATAAATAATTGTTGAATGATATACGGTGTTTTTTCACATTGTAACATAAACGATAGCAATAACTCAAACACATTTCAATTGTTCAACCAATTTAACAATTATATATATATATATATATATATATATATATATATATATATATCTCCATTAACAAAAGGCTATGGTCTGGTAGCAGGGCTGTGGGTCGTTAGGGCTCATGCAAATCAAGAAGATCACCTTTGACAAAAAACCCTAAAGTAAAGTTGAATAACCCAACAGCATCATTTGTGGGACCTCTTCCCATGGACACACAGTATTGTGGGACCCTATTCTTCACCACCCAAGTTCCCATCTCAGCTCCCATATATACATTTCGCTGTCAAACATTTTCTGTGGAGCACCAATTGAAGATCGATGATCGACTTGCTTTCATTGGCTTCGTCACTCACTCACCTTAGCTTCTCCTTTGTTTTTATAAATTTATTTATAGTGTGAATATAAATTTTTTGTTCCGTATAATAAGATGTAACAATACATTCGTGATATGTAAAATTTATCCAAAAATCGAAAATGACGTTCAAAAAATCGATAAATGACTTTTTGCTATTACATGTCACTAGAGTTCGGCATCAATTTTATCCATCTCGACCAATAAAATTGATGCCTGAACCCTAATGTCCTGTAATAGCAGGTCATTTAATGATTTTGTGTAATTATACTTTTTAAAAGTTTAGGAATTTATTTGATCTTTTCCCTAAAAATAAATTAAAATTTGACCATGTATAATAATAATTAAAAAATGTGACCCTATTTTTTCATTTTTATTTGATTTTTCAATCTCAATCTTTGATCGACTCAAATGGACAAATAAGATTTTTTTTTTAAATATTGTTCTCATAAACACACAAAATAATGATTTTAATACCTTAATTAATAATGTAAATATTATTAATCATCCATTTTTTTAAAGGGGTTGTTTTGGTCTCTTTTTTAGGGCTACACTTTTGACGGTTTTGGATCATCTATATATTACTATATACTTTATCAGTTTGAACAGAAGATTACGACTTTGTATGTATATAAACTAACTGGTTCGACATATCCAATGTGAAGATGACAAACTTTAAAGCTCTCCATTGATTTTTTATTTTTATTTTTTTTGAAAAGAAAACAAAGCTTCGTTAATTCAAGTCCATTAAAAGTTTCCATTGATAAGAGAACAAAATTTTCACTTCGTACAAAATAGAGCGATAAATAACATTACATAATAATTAAATAACTTAAAACTTTATTTCATATATAGGTCTAAGTTATTTAATAATGTAATATAAAGGATAAATGAAAAATATAATAGCAGACATTTGAAGTTGGACTACTAATAAGTAATTAATATTAGTAAATAAATAGTGGCGTGATATATTTAAAATATATAATATTATTTCATGAGTCTTAAAAAAACAAGGGGCAAGTTCTAAGAAGGCATATATTATGGCCCCATTAATTGTTTTCAGGTCCCAAATGAAGAAATAATAATAGACTATTCTTAGACCACATGTGCTTCTGTTTCATGATACCTTTCCTAGAACTTAACAATCTTGACTATAATTTTTTCGGTAAATTACTTGAGGTATTGTTGTGATTGATTATTGTGGTATTTTTTCTTAATATATAAGTACGACCATATAATTATAATTTTTGCATCTATATAGTCAATAATATATATATATATATATATATATATATATATATATATATATATATAATCACAGTCAAGTTGGTAATAGTTGACTTGATAATCAAAAGATTGCAAGTTTGATTCTTAGTGTTGATGACCTATTAATTTTTTTTTTAATTTGATACGATCAACTGATCTGAGTTATCTCCCTATTGTCCCTTACTCCCTTATTGATTAGGGTTAAGAAGTGAGGTCCACCTAATGATGGATTATTATACATGATAGAACAAATTGTTCTAGCTAGGGGTGTAAACGAGCCGAGCCGAGCTCGAGCATAGGGTGGCTTGAGCTCGAACTCATTAAGGAAGGCTCGGCTCGAGTTCGAGCTCGAGCTCGAGATCAGGGTTGAACTCGAGTTCGAGTTCGATTTTGAGCTCAAAGTTAACATGTTTGATTTTAAATTCATGTTTCAATTAAAAATAAACTATAATTTTATATGTATATGTATTATATTATATATCAATAAATAAATAAATAAATATATATATATATATATATATATATAATATTATATATATGGCTCGCGAGCGGCTCGACGAGCCACGAGCCTAAGACATTAGAGCTCGAGTTCGGCTCGATTATTAAACGAGCCGCTCAAGCCAGGGCCGTTTCAAACATTTCATAGGCCTCGGGGCGAAGTTAAAAAAAGGGCCTCTATATGAAACAGACTAAGATTTAAATTTAATAATATTAAAAAATGATAATATCAAATAACATGAAATAATATTAGAAAATTTGCAACAATTTTTTAAATACAAAAATAATCATTACAAAAAATTTCTGCGTGCTTTACTCGATGCAAAATCATCGATAATTGCATCAAGACTAATATTTTCTAGCATATCTATGTTTGGTTTCTCTAAATTCTCATTAGAGGATCCCACTATTTTAACAAATTTATTCATAGCTCCTCTTTGTGAGTCTATTAATTGATCAATTTGTTTTTTTTTTTTCTTTTTTCACTTCCGGATGAATTTTTTTAGGCAACATTGTATAAAATAAAAAAAAAATTAGGCAACATTGTATTAAAAAAAAAAAAAAAGAGGAATAAAAGCACCTGGCACTCGTGAATCAATCAATCCGAATCAGTCAACCAAAAATCTTTCAACTGTAAACATGTACCTTTAATCCCTGATTCCCGGCATATAATAAACTTAATAAACTTACAATTTTATTTTATAATTAGAAACTAAACAGAAATAAAATTCCTAATTATTCCAAACTCTTAAACATTAAAACAACAGTATAATTAGAATTTAGAATTGTATTAGGATTCCTAAACAACAATACAATCTAATTTGCAATCAAAAACTAAATTCGTAATTTATGCAATCAAAATAAAATTCATAATTATTCCAAACTCTTAAACATTAGAACAAGTCAACAATACATTATAATTAATATTAATAATTTAATATACATAATATGCATTCTGGCAATTTTGGGCAATTCGCCAAATCGCCAATAAGCCAATTCATAAAATTATTAAAATACTTAAATACCTTTGGCTTTGCCATTGCGAATCTGTGATTTGCGATTTTCGAATTGTGAATTGCGAAGGGTCGAACTTTTGAAGACACTGCGAATTGCAAAGGGCCAAAGACAATTGCGAAGGCTGAAGGCACTGTGAATTTTGCGAAGGCTCGGTGTGACTTGTGAGTTGTAAGCGGTGGGTGTGCGATTTATTAAAATCGAAAATGTCCTTTCAGAAGTTAGTCTTCTCAAATCTGACTTCCAAACAATTAACCGTATTGTTTTTTTTTAATATATGCTAAGTATAATTTTATAAACTAATATATATATATGGGCCCCCTTATAGAGATGGGCCCTGGGCAGGTGCCCACCCTGCACTTGCTCCAGGGCCGGCCCTGGCTCGAGCTCAAGCCGAGCTCAAATTTGACCGAGCTCGAGCCGAGCTTTGACCGAGTGGCTCGCGAGCTCATTTACACTCCTAGTTCTAGCTATCTTGAATCTAAAATGAAGAAAAGAACAATTGCTAAATAATAGAGAGAAGATGGGAGAGATGTGAGCTGAAGGCTCTTGAGATTGGCCCCCTTTGTGCTGAAGGGTTAGGGCCCTTATATGGTTGAAGGTCATGACTCTTCAGGAATAAAATATTTTATAAAGGATGTTTGATCTTGTATGATACTGAATAGATGAACAGAACTTATTGTAAGGTATATTCGAAAAATAATTCCTATCAATACATAAGTAAAATTTATTTGTGTATATTCTCGAATAGTGACTACACCGATGATTACATATTAAGTAAAGTCCCTGCAGACAGAAGAAGTATCGTAGGGCACAGCCTCGTGATGAAGATGACAGCAAGTTGTGGAAGGTATCTTTATTTTCTTGGTTTCATGATCCCATAGATTCACATTATCGTCATATCACATGCTACACATTTGTAAATAACCCAATCAGAAAAACAGTTTTTTTTTTCGAATATATTATTCTAAATTGGAGCTTCGAGATACCATTTGAGCTAGCTATGGTTAATTAATTAATTAATTTCAGTTTTATTTATTTTACTTTTGCTACAAAGTTGTACATGGAAAAGTGGAAACGACAATATCAAAATCTACAAAGTACAAATAACCTTGTACTTTAATCTTTCTATTTTTTTTTTCTTTTTTCTCTATTAAAAAGAGTTTAATTGAAAACTAATAAAGGTGTGAAACATATATATCCTTGCAAATTAAAGATATACTAAGATCCATATAAAGCCATGAATTCAAGATCAACAATGAATCTAGGTATGATGGGATCAAGGTATAAGGATTACAAATTTTCACCAAAATCCTTCACTATCACTATATTGGTGAAATATAATTTGTTTTTAACAGGTAGGTTCGATCAATGAATGAAAAAAGAGTTTTATTGACTGTCATGTACCTACGGGGTATGACATTACTGTTGTGTGTTGAATAACAAAAGTCTCGTAATTTTAAAATAGAAGGTTATATGATTGATTCTAACTCCAATGCCTCTCGGAGTCTCGGGTATTAAAAAAATATAATAATAATAATGGTTATGATAGTGATTAATTAAGCAGATGAAATGAAGATATAGTGAGATTATTTGAGAAATAATAGAGATTTAGTAGAGAGACATTCTTCTTACTGTAGTCTAGGCCACCCTGGCGACCAACGTGTCTCCTGCTAATTTGTAGCTGGCAATTTCATAATACGTACTCACTATCGATCTCATCATTAACTACAACTACACTATCATTGACCTCTCCTGCTATCATATATTCATGATTATGTTTTGTGCCATGACAGTTAGAAGTTAGAACTCTGTAAATTTGAAACCAAATCTTTATTATATCTTAAATAATGGCGATGCATGTAATTAATTTGAAATAAATGTAACAATTAAATCGATAATCTGAATATTAATTGCTCACACGGTCTCCCAATCACACATGGTTGTAACATATCGGTTACTATGGACGGACACAGTTAGCAGACAAGCCAATCTTACCATCATTTTACCAGCTATTATATCAACAACTAACACATGTCATGACCGTGTTAAATGCCTAGTATTACTAGTTACTAGTAAAAATATTATAAGCAACCTATACTATCATCTTGATTTTCCTGTATTACTAGTTACTAGTAAAAATAAGACATTCCGTCAAAATGTTAGGGATTCTAATTTCACTTCTACTAGATTATTACTAACCAAACCAAAACATCCAAGCTTATTGGTAATATAACTTAGAATTTTGTCAGTTTAAATATTACTTTTATTACACAATCTGACTTAATTGCTAGAGTTTCACAATATATATAGCATATGCTGGCGCACCTACTTAATTAAATGATTTAAATCGTATATCACTATTAGAATCAAGCAGATGAAGTCATTTTCTTTGAAACAAAATATTTGAAGGGCCTCATCATCGATCATTCCTATCTTGGGCCCCGGTAAAAGAGGTAATTCGCGAGATATGCCTAAATTGACTGACAAACTCTCAATTGCTTATATAACACTCAATGTCTACAAGAAAGGCAAATTTATATCTCACTTTTTTTTGGTTATTAGTAAGTTTCAAATGATGTAATCTATGGAGGCGGTTAAAGTAAAGTTTATGTACATCTTTCTCTTGGTTCATGATATATATGAGTATTAATTAGTTAGTACATAGAGAATATGATGTCTGAAATAGACTATGAATTTGACCGGCAATGTTGCAAATTGATGATCAATCGCATCAAGAAGACTATTCGACAACATGGTTGTGGTCCTCTATCCTCGTCGATAAATAGACTACTGGTTTAGGATTCTTTCCCTTAACCTACGTAAATTCAGGGCTATCACTGCAAATCCACGCCAAACAATATATAATGCCACCATTAATTTTGCTCTAATAACCATGATTTACGGTCGGACATGCACCAATGGAATCTTATGATTGTACTACCTACTAAAAATTATAGTACGGAATATATATAATGTAATCCGTAAAGATGTATTTAGTACTTGGGTTATACTTAATGAATAGTTGAATACTCTTAGTCCTTTTGTTCTAATCATACTTATTTTGCACCCTCAATTGTTATCGAAGCAACGGTTTTAGTCATTTTTGTTAATATTTTATTAAATTTTTAATGAAAATAAAAAAAAAAGTTTTTATTTAAAAAAATTTGATTTTTCATCTAAATATAATAGAATATTATAAATAAAAAGGAACCGAAATCATCGTTTTGAAATAAATAAAAGAGACCAAAGATGGATATGACAATAGCTATGCAACAAAATCTATACTTTATGTATAACCCAATGACCAAATATATAGTTTACTCAAATTTAAATTTACTGGTCATTATTAAAAAATAAATAATAAATAAAAACAAGGAAAATTGCAATGCATGGGAGAGCTTATATTATGTTATTAAAAATTTTGGTGGGCTTATTGACAGTTTATAATAATCATATTTAGTGGTCAGTTTGACGAATGATTCTGCAACATTGAAATTAAAAATTAGTGATATCATCAGTGAACGTAGTCGGCACATGGATGAGAAGAATCGAAACAGAATAAATATTCTAAATCAGTAACAGTACGTATTATAAGAAAGTCTAATTAATAATTAAGTAATTAATTAATTACAAAATTGTGACTAGGAGAACTCATATATGGACAAACTCTACTAAAGGTTGTGCACGGGTAAACCCGCAAATGACATAAGAGGAGAAAATTACATTAAGAAGATCATATACAGTATATTACGACCGAAAGGTATTAACAAAAATCGAACTCGTGATTTTTTATTAATTAATTATATTTTAGTTTAAGCTTTAGAATGAAGGGTTTTGAAAATGAAAGTTTTCCTACCGGAGGGTGAGTGGTGGTTGATACGCTGCCATTATTAGCGCACATGCCATGAACTGAAAACTGTTGATTAAGAATCTGTTAACCTCTCTTAATTTGATTCAACTAATTATAATAATTCTTTGTTTATTTGCATGGACATGGAGACAATACAATGCCCATATTGTTCTTGTATTATTATTATTTTTTTCGAAATAAAAATTTAAAAACTAGTATTATTTCAAGTCATTAATAAAAGGGTAGGGCTGCGCATGTTCTTGCTTCAGTTCTCTGAATCTCACCATGGCCGTAAAGTACAAAGGAACACAAACTTTAATGGAGTTTATTTTCAAAACAGATTTATTAATTAATTGAATTAAATATGGCCAAAGAAATATATATGCAACGGAGATCAAAATATTATGAAGACCGTTAATAAAATTGTGAGGTCAAGAACTTGATTTTTATAAAATGTGTGTTATAAGAAACATTGGTCCTATTTGGTAATATAGTTAGTTTATCAGTCAATTTTGACTTATTTGACCACTATTAACTGTTTGACTTGGCTAAACAATCGACATGAGCGTTTGATTAATTAACTTTTTATAATATCTTATTGCTCTAAAGTTCTAAAATTCAACAAGTTGTTTAATACAGCTTTTTGAGAAAGTCATTTTACATGTAATTAGCTATCAATTAACAACTCATTGTCCAAACATTTTTCTATAATCAACTAATGTTATCAACTAGTCAAACTCATTAACCCAATCGGCTAACATTTATTTACCAAACACCCCATTATCCATACAAATAAGCCCCAATATTTTTCCATTTAAGGTTTTTTCTTAATGTTCATTTTTTCCAGAATTTTCGAATATATGATTTGGTTCAAATCTTGGATGATGGATGATTATCTTTATCAAGAAATATTTTTGGATTATAATATGATTGTGGAAATGATTTGATTTGATCATGACTATACTGACATTAATAATAAGAATACTGATAAACGATGATGCAGTCTTATATATAAACTAATTAAATTAAAGTTGTTCCTTTTTTAATAATTATTTTCCGGTTTAATTTTTCCTGAATTTTAAAATGCATATAATTTGGTCAAAATGTTGAATGATAATATTCATTATCAAAACATATTTTCAGGTTCATTAATTGACTATGAAGATGAGTAGACTTTATTATAAAAATTAATTATAACTACATAAATAATCAACAATTTTTTTTTATATAGTAGAAAAGAAATGGAGTGATAGTAGAGTGGTTTAGGATTCAAAATGTTGTATTAAAAATTTTAAGACTACCCAATTAAGTTGGTCAAACAGATAATAATTTGGTAATTAGGAGTTATTAGTGAGTTACAATGTTACAAGTTTGATTCTCTGTGGTCTCTTGGTTCTCAGCCCGCTAGGTTAAAGTAACAATGATGGGGCTTCTTGTTGATGTTTTAAGATATTATTTATTGAAAAATTTGGATAAGTATTATCAGTATGTGTCAACCTATATGACAGATTATGATTTGATTATGAATATGATTATCCATCCATCGTACGTGCGAAACCATAAACTCTTCATGAAAAGAGACCTCAAAATGTGAGAACTCAGACGTGTTGTTTCACCAACTTCTACTTTAATCTCAACCTTATATCCACAATCTCTTAACCCTTTTTTTGTTCCTTCTCACATTTTGTGCATAAGATTTAGGCAAAACCTGAATGATTATGTTCCAAAACCAGCAATTACAGACTGCCCAAATGTTATAATTAATTACTTATGACAGCAAGAAAGAAAGAAAGAAAAGGTTGCTGGAAGTGATCTGTCGTCTTGTGTTTCTCTTAAAGAGTGAAAGAGATGAGATCGGCAACATATATACAACACAGTACTGGATATTACATTAGCCATTCAATTCCAAGGATTTCTTTTTAAGGATATGTGTGAATCGTAATGGGACTCGAAAGTTGAAACCTCAGTTCTTGCATGCGCAGAGCGACAGTGGTAGTTGACGTTTTGGGGATGTGAACCTTTAAGAAGTGAAGTGTCCTTTCTTGTTTCGACTTTCTAGGGTGGGATAAGGACACCTACCCAAGTTACTTGTCATGCATGCACACTTTTACTATGTTTCTTTAACGTCAAATCGCTGCGCCAGTATGATGTTTTTTATATAACTACAAGTTACCCAATCCAGTCGAATTGGCCAGATTAATTTTTTTGGTAAATGTAGGAGGTATTTCGTGCCTTTTTCGGTCCGTTTAACGGTCCGAGTCCACCCCACTAATCTCCACTAGCTCCGGGAGGCAAGAGAGCTGGCTCAGAGGGAATCAAACTCGGATTCTCCCGAAATTCTTCTCCACAAAGAGATTGTTAGTTTGCTAATTATAAAATTTTAAGTTTAACTATAAGTTCCGTATATGTATTCTTAATTTGAACCGACCAAGGGTCAACCTAGACCTATTGGTCTTCTTGATTTGACCGGATTAGAAGTCAACCTAGACTGGTTTACCTCTTTGTAGTACTAAAGAATCAACCTAGACTGATTTACCTCTTTATAGTCTTATGTTTTAGTTAATAATTATATTCGTCTAAGAAATAATTGTTTCTTGATACTTTGGAACTTGTTTAATTTGCTGCGAGTATTGTTTATTATAATGTGTTCGGAGTCAACTATATAGCAAGTGCTAAAACCAGGCTTTACACACTAGCATGATTGGGTGTATGATTGAGAAGATATGATTTATGTAGCAGTCATTATTGTTTGTATGTGCCAATAATGAACTCATAATAATATAATTAATGTTAGGTTCAAACTTATAATAATATAATTAATTAATTAATGATGTAAGATGTTATATTATCCTTCTAAATTTATGGGCAGTAATTGATTCGTATGTACTTTTTTTAAATTTTATTATTATGTGATTTTTTTTAATTCATGATTTCCTTGTAATCACATAATTCTTACCTTAGTAGCAACGACCACATATATACTTATATAACTATTTTATATTCTCATAGTTTGTATTGAGTAAACTAGCTCCCCGTTTGCCACGTCTGTCCAGTAAAATATATATTTCAAGATTTGAGTTGAAATTCTTGTTGGCTTTTTTCCAGGCAAAAAATGGCACACCCATCTTGTTCTGCTACAAGGATTAAACTTCAGCCAAAAAAAAAAAAAAAGAGTAAATGGGGAATTCATGGGATCAGATCAGTTTTACCAAATGTCTTGCAAAATTAAAGATCGGAATGGGCACAGACAGACATTATATTGTATGCATGTATGTAGCAGAAGATAATGATAAAATTATAAAACTTATGTATATGTTTGGTTGGCGATAAGGTTTGGAGGTGAGTCATTCATGCCCATCAGCCCATCACAGACTCATGAAGTTGTCAAGCTGATTTAGTATTAAATTTTTTCTGAGGCCGATAAAAGACAAAGAAATATTCAAATACAAATAGATGGGGAGGAAATGGATCTACCAAACTGGCTGATTGGGAAATGGGCTTTGGGGCCCAAAATTAGCTGCATAATCCAAGCGTGGGAAACTGGGATTCTGGGAATATTAATTGGACAAATTATACAATAAACCACTAATAAATATTCATTTTTAATATATTGAATATTCATTGTTAAATTAATCTGCAGTACATTAAAAATGAACATTGTATTAGTAGTTTACTTTACAATGTGAATTATGATATACGGTATAATGGTTGTATTAATTGTAAGACTAAAAGCGTTATCGAATAAGTTTTTTTTAAGGGTGATTAGAATAATTTTTGAATGGGCAACATTCTTCAGAGGGACTAAAATAATTGTTAAAATTTTTTTATTTTGTTTGTGAATGTGAAGATTTCATATATGAATTCTTGGTCCATCCATCGCACTGTTGCTCTCGTACATTTTAGGGACAATAGATTCACGACGTAAGTTAGTATTCAGAATGATATGGTGGGAAGAAATTATTATGAATTTATGATGTACCTGTTTCTTGAAAATAGAATAAGTTAGTGTTCAGAATGATATGGTGGCGAGAAATTATTATGAATTTATGATGTACCTGTTTCTTGAAAATAGAATCAAAAGATAAGATTATAGGTTGTGAGACCGTTTCACAGATACTATATCAGGAATAAAATATTTGTTACTTATGAAAAAACATAATATTGTTTTAGGACAAATGTAATACTTTTATATTTTGATACAAAAGTATTACTTTTTAAATCAAAATTATTATATTTTTCTTTATAATTAATGTTGCACTTATGAAGGAAAATATAATACGTTTACATCAAAATGTAAAAGTATAACATTTTTTTAAAGTATTACATTTTTCATATAAGTAATAAATAATTTATTTTCAATTTAGTATTATATTTGTTAGTATAATTATTACATGTAATCTTTATCTGACCTGCCTCACGAATAAAGATCCATGAAACAATCTCACACAAGTTTTTACCTAAGATTATATAGTACACAGGTAAGTTTCATCCTAGTCATTGTAGTTAAACTATACTTTCCCCTGTTCCCCACGCAATTCATACCAAACTGATACGCGCAGTAGTTGGGATAGCGTCTTAGATGGAGTGGCTAATGTTGTGGCAAACGTTAAAAGCATTTGGATTAGATCGGGTCAAGGTAAAAAAAGCGACCATGCCTAGTAACCACGACCTCCTTCCTCGGCCATTAGGTTATTGCACTCTCACAAGCAGAACAAACAGCCCAAGAGTGACGTGTGGAAAAAAAATTCAGTCATTATTTAAAAGTATGTACGACATAGATCCCACCTTGTAACTCTAGCCATCAAAAAATCATAATAAAATAAATCAGCCAAAATTACTAATAATTGAACGACTCAAACCAAGAAAATCAATAGTCAGCTTTACTTAAAATCAAGCTTGTAACATTATAATTACCAAGTCAACAACCTAATTAACTTGATTAGAATTGTCCTAAATATGAACATATATTAGATGGTGGGTTGACCTGAATATAAACCTTAGCCTCAAGTGCCCTCAACAAGTAAAAAGACCACATATAAACACAGCATATTTAAGTCAAACTTGTAACAACAATAAAAACAAGTATCAGTTCAATAATTTAAAAACGTATCGAATCAGTTTCACATGGCGGTCAGGACTTGGGACAAAACATAGCCCGAAAAGGATGGCAGTTGACAACACAGCACTACAGTATGAGTACAATAATTGAGTCCCACAGTAGACAATGAAGCAAATAGTGAGGTTTATCAAATCAAGTTTATAAACACTATACAATGCAGTAGTACTAAAGAGAGAGAGAGAGAGAGATCAGCAAGAATAACAAGCACACATTTATTCATATGCAAAGTAAAGAAACTTGGTGTTTTGGTGCACAGACAAGGAATCAAGCTAACAGCAAACTTAGTACTTGAGTACACACATAAGTTCAACAATTCGCTTTACATACTAATACTATTCATCTAAAAGAACTCACAAATTCACCCCACACATTGCGAGTCTAAGATGAACTCCCAGAAGGGTTCTAGCAAGTTCTGTACTCCGTATTAGACAGGATGCAAAGCTTAGGTAACATCAATTACGAGAATGTAAATATAACAATGAGGTAAACCAATCTACCCATGATGTGCTATCCAAAGCCAACATCCAGTTGGTGAGTGTATCAACTCAAACAAGGATCAAGTTTTAAGATCACCCATTGCTTCCTCTGTGATATCTGTCGGATGGATGGATAGCTTCAATCATGTGTAGATATTGCCTATACCCTGGTTCGGCATTTTTCCATGGCCCTTGGGGCTGCACAGTAAAGCACAAAGTTACGAGGAAAGAACCCTCACAGTCAGACTGAAATCTAAGGAAATAAGTTTTGACATAGTATCTGATCTAATACAGAAGACTCTTAATTAGACAGTGGCACAAGATCTTATTTCACTCCTGAGGACAGAAGACTCTTAATTAGACAGTGGCACAAGATCTTATTTCACTCCTGAGGTGGAGGGAGTGGACTAGTGGTGGTTTGTTCTTGGCCAATCTTATTCATTTGTTTTATCTCTAACAAAATGAAATTTTTTGAGAGAAGAGAAGAGTAAAAAAAAAGAAAGAAAAAAAGAAGTAAATAAAGTATTAATATTAAGAGAAGTCTATAGAAGTTTATTCCACTCTTACAGTCTTATCACCAATTTTTAGGAAGCTTGACTTGCAATTTAATTTGCATTATACTTATATTATGTAGGAACGTTTTTTCTTCTTACTAAGTGTTTCATTATTCTAATAACTCAAAACGATTCCAAACAACATTTAACACACTAACCCAGTCCAATGGCATCCGAACTCTTCATGATTCTCATCCTCTTACAGGTATCAATGAACATCCTGCAATTAAAACAGCAATTAGGAATTTCAAACTAGCACATATTGCAAACTACTAAATAATGCTGCAGCAACAGGTCGTGCAGTTCCAAACAGTTGCACTAGGGCAGCTCAAGTCTAGATGAATAGAAAATAATGATACAGAGCATGAAAATAGAAACATGTTAAACTGTGCAAATAGAATATAGAGGTCAAATCTCTGATGCTAACATGTCAAGCATTGGAACAATAGCAGAAAATGTGGCTATCAAAGTTTTGGTGGACATCACTATCATTGGCAAGTAAAGATAGCACCATACTCTCAGCTGCATGTGTAGCATCTAGGCTATGCTTGTATGCAGGGGAAAAGCGAAAACATAGAGTAAAATTCAATGGAGTAGGAAAATGTATCAACCATGAGATCCTTGACAAGCAGAAATCCATTATTTTAACTCTAAATAGTAAGTGAACAATGAATACAATTGCCCTAACAGTACCCACCCACTATCATGAATATCTACCTCTTTGTCTCTTCTACATTGTTTTAATTCTTAATTTTCATTTTTTTATACCACAAGACCAAAAAAAAAAAAAAAAAAAAAAAAAAAAAAAAAAAAAAAGTAACCGCATTTAAAAAAAAAATATTTCTAATGGACAGTTCAAATTAATTAGTTCCTAGTTCTCTCCTAGATGGCATTCATACCAGGTGCGCCTTTTATATATATATATTCACAAAATGAAGCCTCACATTAATAAGTTATTTTGTAAATGAATGCTAGAGTAATAGAAATAATATTTTAAAGAGAATAGAATAATCAAGGAATAAAATCCCAAATTTTTTTAATGTTTAATTGGCTTATTGGACATGAACATTTTGGGAATTAAAAAATTCTTTGCATAATCCTTTATTTAATAACAACTGCTTACCTCCTTTATTCGATTTTCTTTGGATGGTTGTGAGATCTATGTATACTTTCAATTCATGTTTATAAAAAAATTGGCATTCGAAAATAAAAAAATAAAAAACCTTTGCATAATCCTTTCTTTAATAACGACTCCTTACCTGTTTTCTTCGATTTTCTTTGGATTGTTTGGACATCTGTATACTTTTATTAATACACATGAACGTTAAATAAAGTAATGACTTTATGTACGTACATATTTATTTTTTTAAAAATATATTAATATTAGTGTCAATTAAAAGATCTCAATTAATACTTTTTAATGATATACTCCGTATCTTTTAGACATTAATTTTATTTGTAAAAAAAAAAAAAAAAAAAAAA
>NC_044916.1:35769139-35871110 GCF_003576645.1 Ipomoea triloba | reverse complement strand
ACCACAAAACCAAAAAAAAAAAAAAAAAAAAAAAAGAATATCAGATAACAGGTTACCTCACACAAGTAAATCATGAATAACCACTTTAAAGTGTTAATAAGAAACAAATAAACCCTGATAGAAGGAACTGGAGTAGAAAGATCTTACTCCCAAGGAACATCACCAACAAGCATCCAATCGCCATCCTTATCCTCATAAGTGAGGACATATTCAGATCCATGAAGCAAATCCTTCAATTTGCTCTCACTTAAAATCTCTTTTCCATGAGCTCCATATTGACCTGACAGAGTAGGAATATAGAAGTAACTCTAAACATAGAGGCAGTTTAAAACAGACTATAATTTTCAGGCCAATTTCCAAATTCTAACAAATAAACTCAACTAAAAGTTAGAAAATAGCTCACCAATGGTAAAGCAGCTGAACATCTTTTCAAGAGCAGAAGAGAGTTCCTGGTATGCAGAGTACATTCTCAGGTCCACTTTCCTCAGATAAGGAGCACCATCCATGCTGACCTTAATAAAAAGGGCACCAGGTCCTGCTTTTCCATCAACTTCTTCAGTGTTCTTTGAGGCAGAAGCTAATGTATTCTTCCTGTAAGATCTAATTGGTGGCCAACCTACGACCTGAGCCCTGCTAATAAAGGAACATCAGAACGAGCTATTCATACAATGAGGATTCAGGAGATAAATATCTAGGTTGCAAGTTATCTGAACTCACTTTGTTGCAGGGGCACCGCCTCCAACTCGGTTCGGAATGTCCTCATCAGTGGCTCGAGGCCTCTCTTGCATTGTGTTTTGGGTTACAACCTCTTTCATTTTAGCCTGTTGCGTGCCTAGGCTCTCATTCATAGAGCCTGTTTTGACACCTGAATTGGAGAGAAACTTTCCCTGTAGATAATTCAGATAGCTGCAGTTAGACCTTGAACAGAAAGTGTGATACCATTGAGTGAAGAACATAATTCACCTCTGAGAACCCATCCATAGCATCAGAAAACCCTCTTTTATTCCCAGTAACCACTGTCTTCTGTGATAGAGTAAAGTTACTCTCCTTGGCAGGGTGCAGTGGGAACAGTAGCTTCTCATCAAGCTTTGTGCTAGGCTCGGAATCCCTCTGTGGAGATTGTGATCCAGGAAGTCCAAGTCTCAGCTCAGTTGCCCTCAAATTCAGTCCACGGCCACTATTGTTTTCTGATGTGGTAGAAATAGTGGAGCTATCCACTGATGAACAGTCAGACAATCCCATATAGTTCCACTCTTTGAGCTCTGGTCCATTCTGGCATACACTATCTAAGGAGATTGGAGAAGCCATGAGCGTAACATTGCTTTGGCCATCCTCCTCCCCAACACCAAGCAGTGGTGGAGACATCGGCTTCTTAAGTTATCCTTCAATTCCTTTCAGTAAAACTGACCATTTCAGATGAGTTTTATTAGATTTTCTCAACCTTCTATGTGAATGTTCCAGAGAATCAATAAAAGATGGGAGGAAAAAAATCTCAAGAAAAAAGTCTTCAATTTGAACACTACATTTTCCCACTAGCAAAAAAGTAAGTAAAAAAGAAAAAAAAAATAGTACCATCAAGTAAATTCATTACACTCCGGTAAAGAATAACCAAAAAAAATCCGAGGCCAAGAGCTATTTAACCTAAACAATACTCAACTATTTTGCAGAAACACATAAATAAACAGGTAGTAGATTCTACTCTCGTACTCTGAGGACCAATATATCAGATAAAAAACGGTAATTTTTTTCCTAGCAAGATAACATTAATTAACATCAAATAATGTGTGGAAAAATGCTATGCTGCTCACAGAAATGAAAAAATTACATCAAACGAAAAGAAAACTTACAAAACGAAGAATAGATCTATGCAATTGAATCAAACCAAAGGAAAATCTGCAAAAGAAGCAAATATAACTCCAAACGAAGAACTACGAAGAAAATATGCACACAAAATGGCCGCTCAAAAAGACAGGAGAGTAGAAAAATTAGCAGAAAAATTTAAAAAGCTTAATAATGAGCTACAATGGAGTGGCTGAAGCAGAGAGCTACTAGTCATACCTGCAAAAGAAGCTTCTGGATCGATTTCCGGTGGTAGAACAAGAAGAAGAAGATGATGATGATGAGAGTACAGTAGTGAGAATTTCGCTATGCAGAAACAGGGAGAGAGCAGAGAAAGGAGAGAGAAACTAGGGACCCTCCATTTGGCAGAAAGTTACAAAAGCTTTTTTGCTGTCCCGATGTGAAACTCAATGCTTATTAAAAAAAACCACCCTCGCCTCCCCGCCCTCTCAAGTCTCAACCTTCAAGAATGTATGGACTTACTCCGGAATATTAGCATACTTGTTCGTGGTCTGACTTAATGTCACGTTTAATAGGACGTGTGGTTTGAATTAAACTCTGTTACATTATAGTACTGGAGCTCAAACTTATGACTTTTTGTAGTCACTGTGTATCACTAGACCATAAGATTATTGAATAATTATTTCATTGAATATATTAGAACTTTCTTTACTTTTGTTAATACTTTTATTAAATTATTAAATTTTTATTTATATTCATATTTTTGGAGTAGTATTTAATAGTATATTTAGTATAATTTTAAGTATATAAATTATATTAAGTTAATAATCCATAAAAGCTGAATTGTATATAATATGGATTTAGTAGTTAATTTTAAAAATATAAGGGGCTGAAGTGTCATTGCAAAAGATTTCAGGGATTCACTTGAAATTATCTTAAAAATAAACATTGGGAATTTTTCTCTATCTCTATCTTACTTGGTAGTAAATTTTAATGTTTCTTGTTGAGGTGAATACTATGCAAAAAAGAGAGTGAATCAGAATGTCCATTTCATTGCTTTTGAAAGGTCAAAATTTCAAACTATAAAAGGCTAGACATGAATGTTACACTTTAGTTTGCAGTACAAGTGAAAACAATATGTTATAAATTCAATATTACAATCAAACTCCAAAAATTAGCTAACAAACATCTAATTTTGACTATTTTATGCAAATGATTTGTTTTTTAATTTTTATAAAAGTTGGAAAAAAATCAAATTATATTATAAAAAACAGTGGTCATGTTATACCCACATGACTGACAACCAAAAGTGACATATTACCATCCAAATGGTTATCAGACTCATGCTACCCCAACGATAACCCATTAGCTCTCAATGCTATCAATCAGTATAAAAAATAACTTTTTTCAATAAATATTTGATCGAACATTTAGGTTCTCGATTAATTTTAAATTCCCCATTTCCCTTATATTGATAGGAATCCCATTAAGTTTGCATGCTAAGTTTAGTGGTACTAGTCAACATTGAGCCTCATATACAACCCAATGTATCCCCTTTTTATAGTGCTTGTAGTCAACATTGATCCTCATCTTCATGCTAAGCATATTTAGTTTTATTCCTCAACCATTATCTTTTTCCCCCAATTACATTACATACAGAACTATACAGCTTTTTATGTATTTATTTAATGAACAAATAAAATTAGATTATTTAAGAACAAAATAATAATAATTAGTTAGACAGGAAGTCACCCTCATAACTTAAATTATGAGTCCAAAATTGATGATTTCCCAATAAATGGATCAAAACAAAAAGAAAATGAAAGGGGAGAAGGCAATTGACCTGACCAAAAGTACATTACACACATGTGATGAAGATAGATCCATGAGAGATCAAGAATGGACAGGACATAACCTCCCTTCCACTTGTCAGCTTCATGTTTTTAGATCTATGTGTAATTATAGTTGTAATTAGGCCACACCATATATTATGACCTTCCTTTACGTTTTCATTTTCCATTAAATTACCAACAATAAGCCATGACAAATTCTTTAAGATAAATTTACGAGCACACAACTCAAACCAGTACAATCATGTATAGTGTATCTGATACTAGTAATGTCAATGTCGCTCAGTATCATAGCGTCCTCCCCTCTCCCTACTCCACACCCCCTGACTCACCCATACATATGGGATTGGTTCATTAGAGAATAGGCGTTCAGTTACAAACAAAAGAATTACACAGCACAATACTATAAAGTATATGATAATATGTAAAAGTAAAATTCAAAAAGGGTATCAAATTTAAAAATGTGATACACAAAATTACAAAGTGAATATGTTATTCAATTAGACCCAAAAGCATGAGGGGTAGAAATTGAAAAGCATAGGTTGAGATTGTAGAAGCATGTGGGGTGCGTAATACATGGGAGGTTAGCCATGTTTGGTGCAAGGCTATGAACAATTAGCCAAGGAAGTAACCATCAAAGCAATCATGATAGGTAGAGAAAAACAGATATTGCTTGCCCAATTCTAACAATTTTAGTTTAAAGACTCCACTCATTCCCCCCCCATTCGGTATATACACAGATTATAACTTAAGTGATTAATCGATCTATAATATTTTTTTATAATTAGTAATCGCAAGTTACATAATTTGAATTTTAATATACAAACATTTGAAGGCATGTGAAATGACACATCCTAAACGTGATTCAGTATTAAGTTTGAGGTTTTTTTCTTTCTTTTTGGAGAATTCTTAAGTTTGAGGTTGAAACTTAATTTTATGTGTGTATATATATATATATATTCCTTTTTTTTAATTGAAAAGATTATTTTTCTTGCCCCATGTTACATGCAAATTTTAAGTAATTTTCTGTCACGAATACCCCTCCACTCACATGCATTGTACAAATGGACCCTACATAAATTGCTGCCAGATGCGGTTTGGCCCACCAAAGTTATTCCCAACTCTCAAGGGTAGAAATGGAATACAACCATTTTTAAAAATATTTTCCAATCACAAAACACAAACAATTAATTTTAAATGCATGAGAAAAATCATCACTTATTTTGTATTTAATCAATATTTTCCATCCTCATTGTATTTTTCATAATTTAATTTAACATTTATTGCATGATCAAAACATTTTAAGATTGTTTCAAAAATATAACCGTAATATATAGAGTAGAAAATGTAAAATTAATACTCCTTAACAAATAAAATATAGCTATGGGATTATGCGATTGTCTAATACACTTCTCAATCTTATATAGCTATGGGATTATGCGATTGTCTAATACACTTCTCAATCTTAATAAAGTGTGTTAGTACGCTTCGCAATATGCTTGGACCTTAAGAGTGACGGAATGATCGACTTGCGAAGGTATTTTCGACAGTAAAAGTGCCTTAGGGAAGTTGATGTTCTATCCCGACATTAATAGACCGGCCCTAATCTGAACAAGATGTGTAAGTCATTCAAAAGTCATACAAGTGCCTAATTGCATCGTCAAATATACAATGACAGCGGGTGCCAGCGATATGATTGACATGTACGCGAGGAATACGTGGAGGCCATATCGATATACCAACATGTGTCCTAAAATTTTCTATAAAAGGCTTATTTAATGCGTCATTAAGGGGAGAAGGGTATCGACGTACTATAAGGTCCATATCACATTGACGATTATTTGTTGGGACTTAGAAAAATTCACATTAGCAATTACAATATATATACATATTAAACAAAGTTAATTAGATACATACATATGTATGTAAATTGCGTATATAATGTATCGTGCGTGCATGGTCCGTGTGCTAGCTTATGCGTACATCGTGCATGTGTTATCTAAAAAATTGAAGAGAATAAAATTTTGAAGAAAAAAAAAAAAGAAGAAGAAGAAGGAGAAAAAAAAATCCTTTTTACATAAGTTTACAATTTTAAAATTTAACATAAATATCTTTTTTAAAAAATTCAATGGAACCAAATAAAGCACATAAATGAATCTTCTATGCTAGAACAATTGTTAAAACGATACTGTACTCAAATAAAAGTGTCATGTTTAATTTTTTTCATAAATTTTATTAATAAAAAGTATGAAAAATTACTTAATTTATGTCTTTCTTATATAAGCATAACTAGATAAAATTTGTAACATTAGACGTAAAAATATTGTATTCTCAAATAATGAGATAATAAAAAAATAGAATTATTTGTAAAATTTATATTAGGATAAATAGACAAACATAGTATGGAGTTTTTTTTAGTAGCAAATAAAAGTTTGTAGTCATTATTAAAAATATACACGAAATAAATTTTTATTCATGTGTAATAACACATTAACCTGTAAATCAAATATGAGAGATAATTTACACTTTTAACTGTTATGTATAAATTGATAAGAGGGGTTAGCCTTTACCATTAACAATTTATTTGCAGGATAAAGATTTTTGGAGTTGGACACCAACAAGAAACGATTCAGCCCTTATGAGAAGTCTTACTCGTATTAGGGACTTGTTGGTCCGGAAGTGTGGCGGACAGTCANTCTTAAGTTTGAGGTTGAAACTTAATTTTATGTGTGTATATATATATATATATTCCTTTTTTTTAATTGAAAAGATTATTTTTCTTGCCCCATGTTACATGCAAATTTTAAGTAATTTTCTGTCACGAATACCCCTCCACTCACATGCATTGTACAAATGGACCCTACATAAATTGCTGCCAGATGCGGTTTGGCCCACCAAAGTTATTCCCAACTCTCAAGGGTAGAAATGGAATACAACCATTTTTAAAAATATTTTCCAATCACAAAACACAAACAATTAATTTTAAATGCATGAGAAAAATCATCACTTATTTTGTATTTAATCAATATTTTCCATCCTCATTGTATTTTTCATAATTTAATTTAACATTTATTGCATGATCAAAACATTTTAAGATTGTTTCAAAAATATAACCGTAATATATAGAGTAGAAAATGTAAAATTAATACTCCTTAACAAATAAAATATAGCTATGGGATTATGCGATTGTCTAATACACTTCTCAATCTTATATAGCTATGGGATTATGCGATTGTCTAATACACTTCTCAATCTTAATAAAGTGTGTTAGTACGCTTCGCAATATGCTTGGACCTTAAGAGTGACGGAATGATCGACTTGCGAAGGTATTTTCGACAGTAAAAGTGCCTTAGGGAAGTTGATGTTCTATCCCGACATTAATAGACCGGCCCTAATCTGAACAAGATGTGTAAGTCATTCAAAAGTCATACAAGTGCCTAATTGCATCGTCAAATATACAATGACAGCGGGTGCCAGCGATATGATTGACATGTACGCGAGGAATACGTGGAGGCCATATCGATATACCAACATGTGTCCTAAAATTTTCTATAAAAGGCTTATTTAATGCGTCATTAAGGGGAGAAGGGTATCGACGTACTATAAGGTCCATATCACATTGACGATTATTTGTTGGGACTTAGAAAAATTCACATTAGCAATTACAATATATATACATATTAAACAAAGTTAATTAGATACATACATATGTATGTAAATTGCGTATATAATGTATCGTGCGTGCATGGTCCGTGTGCTAGCTTATGCGTACATCGTGCATGTGTTATCTAAAAAATTGAAGAGAATAAAATTTTGAAGAAAAAAAAAAAAGAAGAAGAAGAAGGAGAAAAAAAAATCCTTTTTACATAAGTTTACAATTTTAAAATTTAACATAAATATCTTTTTTAAAAAATTCAATGGAACCAAATAAAGCACATAAATGAATCTTCTATGCTAGAACAATTGTTAAAACGATACTGTACTCAAATAAAAGTGTCATGTTTAATTTTTTTCATAAATTTTATTAATAAAAAGTATGAAAAATTACTTAATTTATGTCTTTCTTATATAAGCATAACTAGATAAAATTTGTAACATTAGACGTAAAAATATTGTATTCTCAAATAATGAGATAATAAAAAAATAGAATTATTTGTAAAATTTATATTAGGATAAATAGACAAACATAGTATGGAGTTTTTTTTAGTAGCAAATAAAAGTTTGTAGTCATTATTAAAAATATACACGAAATAAATTTTTATTCATGTGTAATAACACATTAACCTGTAAATCAAATATGAGAGATAATTTACACTTTTAACTGTTATGTATAAATTGATAAGAGGGGTTAGCCTTTACCATTAACAATTTATTTGCAGGATAAAGATTTTTGGAGTTGGACACCAACAAGAAACGATTCAGCCCTTATGAGAAGTCTTACTCGTATTAGGGACTTGTTGGTCCGGNCCACAAATCTATCAAAATGTTTTCACACTTTGGAGGGAAAATGATTTTGCTTTATTATAGATAGGATTTACAAATTTCTTTAAGAGAAAAACTGATTCATTAGATAGAAGCCTCCGAAGAGATAATGTCAAACAAACGTTTACAAATTATTTTTAATTTATATTTTTCTTTATTCATGATGTATCGATTTTTCTATTATTTTGATCTTTATTATTTGTACTATTTTTCTTATTGAATATTTATTTAATCGTGTAGTACGCAGTATTTGACTAGTAATTTAAATCTCACAAAATAAAATTTTTAATGAAAATGATGAGTAAAATAATGAAGGGGAAGGGGGAGAGAGAGAGAGTGAGATAAGACTTCCAAATCCCTCTGCAAAATTGTAGGACAAAAGAGAGAAGAAGACAACTTGGCTTTGTCTTAGGAATCGTCTTCCAACTAAAGACAACCTCAAATTCTTGGATATTGAGGATAAATGTACCTTATGTGGGAAGGAACCGGAGAATGTTAACCACCTCTTCTTCTCTTGTGATTTCTCAAAACAGGTTTGGGAAGAGGTTAGAGCAAGACTTGGGATCACTAGAAAGACATGCTCAATCAAAGGGGCTATCAAGTGGGCATATAGAGATGCACGTGGATCTCGAATGCATTCAAAAATTGGTCTATTGGCTATTTTATGCTCCGTTTATTATATTTGGCAAGCCAGGAATGCAATGATTTTTGAGGGAAGCCAAGCTGTGGTGACAAAAACCATATCCATTATTCTTCTTCAGGTGTTCAAGATTTTTCATAATCTTGCTCCATGATCCTGAGATCACTCTTGAATGTTTCTGTTAGCAGAAGGGATCTTGGGGTGATATTTTTCTGCCAGTATTGTATTGTATCTCTTGTTTGTGGTCTTTGTGTTTTGAAAATTCCTATTTGGATGGGAGCAGATTTGTATTTTAGGCTCCTTTGCCTAAGTAGTTGCTTTTCAGNTTATATTTGGCAAGCCAGGAATGCAATGATTTTTGAGGGAAGCCAAGCTGTGGTGACAAAAACCATATCCATTATTCTTCTTCAGGTGTTCAAGATTTTTCATAATCTTGCTCCATGATCCTGAGATCACTCTTGAATGTTTCTGTTAGCATAAGGGATCTTGGGGTGATGTTTTTCTGCCAGTATTGTATTGTATCTCTTGTTTGTGGTCTTTGTGTTTTGAAAATCCCTATTTGGATGGGAGCAGATTTGTATTTTAGGCTCCTTTGCCTAAGTAGTTGCTTTTCAGATTTACTCAAGGGTTGTATTCAGATTACAACCATCATTGTTTTTTACTAGGGTATGCCCTAGTGTAGTTTGTACATTCTTGTTTCNATCTTGCTCCATGATCCTGAGATCACTCTTGAATGTTTCTGTTAGCAGAAGGGATCTTGGGGTGATATTTTTCTGCCAGTATTGTATTGTATCTCTTGTTTGTGGTCTTTGTGTTTTGAAAATTCCTATTTGGATGGGAGCAGATTTGTATTTTAGGCTCCTTTGCCTAAGTAGTTGCTTTTCAGTTTTACTCAAGGGTTGTATTCAGATTACAACCATCATTGTTTTTTACTAGGGTATGCCCTAGTGTAGTTTGTACATTCTTGTTTCTTTTTTGGAATATATTTTCTCATTTACCCAAAAAAAAAAAAAAATTTATATTAAAAAAAACTCTTGACCCTATAGTTTTCATATATATATATATATATATATATATATATATAGAGAGAGAGAGAGAGAGAGAGAGAGAGAGGGAGAGAGAATAAAGGAGGTTGGAGGGTTGAGTGAAGGTTACGCAGGGAAGCAATTAGTTTGGGAGGGCAGGGGGTAATTAAGGAATGAGGGGACAAAGAGAAAACAGAAAGGGGGGCCATATGATGCTGTTGGGGGACAAAAAAGCGGCTTTTCAAATTGCGTTGCCGGGTTGCGACTGCGACATATAACCTCCTTCACTGCCCCCGGTTACGATATGCCTCCCTCCTTCCACGCGCGCTTGCTTCTCAAATCCCCCATCCAATGCTCACCGTTTCCTTACAACTTACCCACGCTCCCTTAAGCGTGTGCTCACTCCTTTCTACTTCTATCCGCATAGATATTCATGACGGGAGACTTTTACATTATTTCTTGTATTTATTTGTTTTTTTTTAATATATATATATATATACCAAATTTTTATAGGTAGCATCAAATATTAGAAGAAGATATTGTTAATACATTGTGGATTGATAGTATTACTGTTACTTTCCAAATAGACCCTAAGCGTATTTGTAAAATTCTTGTAGTATTGGTTTTATTGGGAGAAAAAAAATGTAAAAAGTGTGTAAAGAGTAAAAATAAATATTTGTATAAACAAGTTATCGGAAAAATATTAGATTATAAGATATTTGGCACAATATAACTGAGTCAAAGGTACTTTATCTCCTAGATATTGAACTATAGTCAAACATGAAAGCTATGTAAACTTGTAAAGTATAAAATATCAAATATAAAAGTATGAAAAAAGGTAAAATCATGAAATTTTGTTCACTAGAGATTTTAATAAGATGCATGTAGTTATATTTACAGGGCGTTTGGTTGGGAGGAGGGAATTAGGGAGGAAAAGAATTGTAATTCGGTGGAATTGCAATTCAATGAATAAAGTAGGAATTGCAATTACAGTGTTTGGTATGCAGGAATAGGAGTACAAGGAATTGAAAGGTAAGAAACGACAAAATGACTAAAATGCCCTTGTGTTATAGTAGATGTTGTAGTTATAGTAATAGTAGAATAATAATAATAATAATAATAATAATAATAATAATTCTTTAAATAATAATAATAATAATAATTCTTTAAATAATAATAATAATAATTCTTTAAATAATAATAATAATAATAATAATAATTCTTTCAAATTTATTAAAAAAAACAAAGGGTATGTGAGGAGGGCAAAATTGTCTTTACACCAACAAAATTGCCCCTCCTCTCCATTGAATTGCAATTCATCATTTGGAGGGAATTGCAATTCCGCGGAATTGCAATTCCCTCCAACCAAACAATGTAGTTTGTGAATTCAATAAATCTTATTTTGTTGATAAGTTATCGATAGACGTCCGTGCGATGATGCAATGTCAATGTGACTTTTTTTTTTTTTTTAAAGTTATAATAACATTTTCGTCATTTTAAACAAAATATCAGTTAAATTGTTTGATACATATGAGATTGATACAAAAGTGTGACAAAAACATCATCCCCACACAATTTGTCATAAAAAAAATAGTTAAATACTCTTTGATGAATTATTAAAAAAAAAAAAACGTCCATATCAGATTGTAAGTTCACAATTTCAGAGTGAACTCGAAACGGGTTAGCCCGTATGGGTTGGGTTGACGCATTTTGACAGCTCTAGTATTAATATATTAGTTACCATCTAATTCACACTAGTGTTTGATGAATGTGCTTAAAATTATATTTTCAAATCCTAGATAAGAGATAATGACATTAATGGAACTATCTTTTTTAATGATAGATCAAACCGCTCAAATACAATTATTTAATATAATATAATATTGTTATTTAAATTGCACTCTAAGCCAACATTAAACTTTTGATATAATATCACATTAAAAACAAGTACTATAAAACTACATAGTAAGTAAAAAAAACAAAACAAAATAAACAAGGTTGGTGTAAATTAATGTTTGCAGTGTAGAAAAACAAAAGCTTTTTTATTATTTTTATTTTAAATTTCATCAAAGGGGGAAAAAGTCATTAACCATCATCATTAGCTTCCACCAGCTCATCGCACGCTCGGTCTTTTAAGCATGGATGGCATAACATCATGCATTATGCATCGCTTTGTCCTGACATCATCTTCTTCATCATACCAGGTCTCTGCTACGTCATTCTTATGTCATATCACATCCCTCCTCGCTCAACTCCTCCTTTGTGGTTTCATCATCATCCTCTACTAGTTAATGTTACTAATATATGTATGTATAAGATTGTGCACACGCCAATCAAATTTTTTTAATGTTAGGTTGATAAGCCTGTGTTTTGAATTATGAAAAAACTCGTTGCAGCTATTTGAATATGCGCTACGAATGAAACTCGCGTTATGATCTTAATCAGCAAATAAATATAAGGAGATAACTCAACTTAAGTTTTTTATAATTGACCGACTTAAACTAATAAAATCAATAAATAGAACAATTTCACGAAAGTCAAACTTAAAACCTTGTAATTGTCAGACTAATTTCTCATTAAAGCGTGTCCAATATCAAAATAGTGCAAAAATTGAAAATAGGAGTTTAAGATATTATAGGTCAAACTAATTAATTAGTTTGGCTTAAATTCTGTAGTCTTGATTTGATTGGGATGTATTAGTACCTAATTTGTTCATTAAAACCGCTTCGATCTACTACGCATGTTATGATAGCTTGAAATGAATTATGTATGGGAAGGCAAGTGTCGAATGCAATATGAACAAAGGGAAACTTTTAAGGGGGTATACGGATTCGCAGGATCAAGTGAAACTGGTGAATTTTATTTGGTCGGGGGAGTGATTGACAGATGAAACTTTAAAGCAAAAGCATGGTAGGAGTGTGGCTGACAACGTCGTAAGTGGGCAGTTGTCATCTTTGCATACATGTATTCATTACTCACCTTCAAAGGCCAAATCTTTTATCCCAGAATTAATTCAATCCGATAGAAAAAATTAATTACATAACTCGAGACTCTTAAGTAGAAGAATATGTATTTAAACCTCTCACGAATTAACTATCACGACTCCATCTTAAATCCTCACCCTTAATATATTATTCTGGTACTAATTGAGATCGATGCTCTTATGAACCAATGTATTCGATCAAGGGCGGACGATCCACAATGAGGCAGCTGCCCCATCCTCTTTATATATATTGTATGTATAGATTCCTTATGTATATACATAATAAATGTTTATATCTAGTGAATATACTTAAATTCAAACAACAGTTGAGTTAGCTTAGACGATGATAATGTATATTGTTTCTATCTTAAATGTCGGAGTTCAAATTAAATACAAAACTATTTTATCGAATTAATTATGTTTTATACTTTAAATATTTTTTTTAATGTATTTTGATTTTTCATCCCTAGTCAACAATATTTATAGCTCGGCTCTAAATGTTTTATTAAAAAAAAAATTTATCTCATTAGTTTTAATCTTTTGACCTCATTGGAGAAGCCCTGAATGTATTCATTACTCTCCTCATCTTCCCTACAAATGTCATGCCATTATATGTTCGAGGAAATGTAAATGTATATTCTCGAGGGAACGAGGCATGCCCCGACCCAGATCAAAACATCTAGTACATGCTGTACATTGTTACAACCAAAACAGTGGCAAAGCCAACTAAGACAAACAAGATGGAGGAGGATTAATCCTATGCTCGAATAGGTGGAGGCCATTTCGTGGAAGTGAATTGGCATGTCCAACCATTGAGATCCTCTCCATATATATAAAACTGAAAAAATGGTCCAAATACATGGGAGGACCAAAAAAACCAATACAGCAAATCAATGAAACATGTCCACATTATGTAATGGGATAAAGGTAGAAGATGACTCGGTACACGTCTTTGGCGATGTTTTTCACTAGGCCATCGATGGGCAACCAATCTTCATCGTGGTGAACGCTATTTCGGTTTCTCCATAAGTGATAAATTGTGCAAATAAGAGCAATGGTAATTGCCTTCGAACGCAAGCGTGCTCCTCCGTGCAATCTGTTGATCCACTTGATTGAGCTCTTGATTGCATTCGTGCATTTGTGAAACCCAAAATGCATCCGGACTTGATTCCAAACTTGTAATGAAAAGGGGCATTTAAAGAAGAGGTGTTGAGCCGTTTCTTTATCACCCACACACATTGAACAGTCGGTATTGATGTCAAGAAAAGCAAGTCTATCCTTTGTTGGTATCCTTTGATGAACGGCAAGCCATGTGATAAATGAAAATTTGCGGGGAATGTAAGATCTCCATACAAATCTCCATGCAAAAGCTGGTTGAGATTTCTCTCGAAGAAAGTCATAGATCTGTGAAACCTGAAACTTGTTGTTGTTCACAGAGTTATGAAGGAATTCCTTTGCATTTTGCACTCCTCCCTTGGCCAGTGAGATCTTGTCTCGGGCTTCAAAAATCTTCTTGAATAACGCAGAGTCCCTCTTATTTGGGCAGAATTCCCAAACATCATTACCATTTAGATAGACAGAATTTACCCAACGGATCCAAAGCGAGTCCCTCTTGGAGTGTATGTCCCACAAAACATTTGAGAAGAAGGATGTGTTCCAAACTTTAAAATCATGGATGCCAAGCCCTCCTTCTTCCTTTGGAAAGCAAATCTTATCCCAAGTGATTAGGGAAACTCGCCGTCCCCAAAGAAATTTTCCACAAAGAAATGCTACATGATCAATCACATTAGCAGGAAGGGGAAAATTTTGAATCCAAAAACTAATAGTACCTTGGATTACTGAAATTATGAGCTCAAGTCGTCCAGCATATGACAAGGTGCATCCCTTCCATTTTTCGATTAACCGAGTGATTGCTGTAATGAGGGGGGAAAATTGAGCAACTTTGAGCCTCTGCCCATCAAGAGGAATGCCCAGGTATTTTACCGGGAGTTGGCCTTTTGGCATTCCTGAAAAATCCAGTCTATTATCCCGGATCCCTGCTACAAAGATGTTAGATTTTTCAATGCTAACAGTTAACCCCGAAGTTTCTTCCAACTCCTTTAGAGCATTAAGGAGGATGGTGACCGATGCTGGATTTCCTTTTGAGAAAAGCATTAAGTCATCTGCAAAGGCGAGGTGTGTAATACCCAACTGGGAGCATTTCGGATGAAAGGTGAAAAGTGGGCTGTGAGCCTTAGTTTTGAGTACCCGTGAGAAGTACTCAATGCAAATGGTAAAGATGAGAGGGGATATTGGATCCCCCTGTCGCAGGCCTCTTTTCCCATCAAAATGTCCATAAAGGCAGCCATTAACTGAAATTGAGAATGATGTTGAGCTTACACATTCCATGATCCAATCAATGAATTTTGTTGGGAAGCGAAGACCCTCCAACGCCTCCTTAATGAAATCCCAATCAATGGTGTCATATGCCTTTTTGAGATCAACTTTAATCATGCATCTCGGAGAAATCCTCTTCCTGGAGTAGCCACGAATTAATTCTTGTGCAAGGAAAATGTTGTCTGACATATTTCTTCCTCCCACAAAGGCCCCTTGAGCTGGATCAATGATAGATGGTAACACATCACTCAATCTCTTTGCAAGGACTTTCGCAATTGTTTTATAGAAAACATTGCAGCAAGAGATTGGTCTAAAATCCCCCACGAATTGGGCTTGTAACTTCTTGGGAATCAATGCAACTACTGTATGATTCAATTGCTTGAGCAGAATGCCAGTTCTGAAGAATTCCATGACGGCACCGATTATTTCGTCCTTGAGAAATCTCCAATTTTTCTTGAAAAACGCTGATGAATATCCATCTGGCCCTGGTGATTTTTCATCATTAATATCAAATAAGGCCTCTTTGATTTCCGTTTCTGAAATAGGTGCCTCAAGTAAAGAATGATGATCATTATTTAAACTCGGTCCATTCAGGAAAAAATCCCGGTCACAGCTTCTACGGTCCCTTGCCTGTCCAAACAGCTGCTGGAAATGATTGACAAATAGGGCACCAACTTGGTCAATTGATGTCGTTGGCTCACCATTATGATCAAGAACAAAATTGATTGCCCCGTCCCGATGTTTCTTACGAATCAAGTCATGAAAATACTTGGACCCTTTGTCGGCATGAAGTAAGTGTTTGGTTTTTAGCTTTTGACAGAAATATAAACGTTCTGCCTCAGCCAAAAAACAAGCATGCTCCCTTAGACTCTTGAGTCTTTCACGATCCTCATCTCGGGCAGATTCAACTTCAAAATTCTGGATGAAAGCTTGGAATTTCTCATTTGCTCTCTTGGCCTTTTCAGAGATGTGCCCGAATTCCAACTTGTTCAACTCTCTAAGGGGCCTTTTGAAAGCCTTCAATCTTATAGCAAGGATATATTGCTTGGATCCCCTAACGATACTGCCCCATCTTTCCTCCAATATAGATTGAAAGTTGGGGTGAGTGATCCACATGTTAAGGAATTTGAACGGCCTATTCCCACCACCGGAATTGTTAAAAAGCTTAACAACCATTGGGCAATGATCTGAAATGCAATCAAACTTTAAGAATTCCACAAAGCAAGCAAGGCCCGAATTAAGCCATGGTATGTTAATGAGGATGCGATCCAATTTTGCTTTTACCCGCCCATTTGTCCAAGTGAACAGATTACCAGAACTGGGTGCATCGGTGAGATTGAGGTGTGCACAGCATTCCACAAAATCTCTAGTCATATAACTTGTCGGGATTTGTCCTCCTCGCTTCTCTTCTGGGTCTTTCACCACATTAAAGTCTCCCCCAATCATCCAAGGAACTGATTGAAGAGGTCCAAGGGAGATGAGTTTCTCCCATAACAATCTTCTTTCCACTACGGAATAGAGTCCATATACTGCAGAACACAAAAAGTTCTTATTTGTTATCTTGCACCGAAGAGAACAATGAATAACCTGTGGAGACACATCAAGGACGGAACAGTCCACTTTAGAGGGATTCCAAGCGAGAATGATCCTTCCTCTCTGAATAATATTGAAGTCCACAAAGCAATGCCAATTGCTAAAATGCGTTTGAAATAAAAGATCCACTTTATGGGGTGGAAGTTTGGTTTCAAGAAGTCCAAAAAACGAAATATGATGTTGCCTTACAAACTTGGCAACCCTTCCCATTTTGAGAGCCTTATTAAGCCCTCTTACGTTCCAAAATGCGAGGATCATTTGGAACCCGAGATGGGTTGCCGTCTACCACCGCCACGGGCCAATGGTTTACCCCCCACTGGCAGGGAAACAAAACGATTTCCAGCACGGCTACTTCCAGCTGTACCCTTGTCTTTTGGAGGGGATAGAAGTGCATTTTTAAAACTTGTCTTTGGTCCTGCTTTTGCCTTGCTCCTTGTACTCATCCCACTGGTATCTGGAGCATTGGGTTGCTTGCTTCTATCATCTGGTTGATCTCCTTGTTCTGCATCTAAAGATTCAGTCCCATCTAAAGAGGAAGTACCATCTCGTTCCTTACCCTCACCTGTCACGGATTGGGTATCCTCTTCGGTTTGTTTTTCAGCCTCATCTGATGAGGCATTGTCAGGCCTTTGATCCTCAATCTCTGGAATAGAATCGATATTAGACGGTAAATTAGAGCAAGGCTCTACTGCCTCCATTGCCTCAGGACAAGGCTCGGGATGCATTGATTGGCAAGGTAAATCGGTGCAAGGATTGGGATCCATTATATGTTCATGTCCATTATTAATATAGATTTGTGCCCAACAAATAAATAAGAATTGCAAATTTCTTTATGGATTATAAATGTCTCTCTTTATCACCGAACCCATCATCATCATTTGCCATAACTCCATCAACAAATTAAACTCAATTGCATTCATGAGGTTATTAATTGCAAAATGCTCCATCTATCCTCCATCATTTTGCTATGTTGATAAAGGGAAAATTTGAATACCCAAAACAGAAAAAGGCAACATGTTATGAAAGCTCGAAGGTACAAATGGAAAGACAAGGTTTCTTTTGTATCATTGCAATTAGTATCCTTCAAAACATTTGCATGCCAAAACCACTTCTTTACTTTTGTATAGCTGTAAAACACTACTATTATAATACCATGTTGTTGAGCATGGAATATTGCAATTTAATTATTAGCTTAGACTTTTAGTTGAGATAGAGTATACATTTCAATTTGGCATCAAAATTAACTCCATACCAAAGGTCATGCGTTCAAATCTCCTTAGCCCACATGTTGCTTTGAAGTCCACCAAAAAGTAATCGATCCGCACATATGAAGGGATTTGCTTGGAGCCCATCAAAATTTTGACGAATCCATCATTTACTAAACATAATCAATGTATCAAATTCATCTTTTGATAAAGCTATACCCCCAATTGATTGACTCAAACTAAAAACGTCAATAAATAACTACAACTTAATTTATTAGCTCAAACTAAAAATTAAAGGTCAATAATTGGCTACAATCTAATTGATCGGCTTAAGTTAAAACAGTTAATAAACAATTATAACCTAAGCTAATTGGTCGGCTCAAGCTAAAAACAACTACAACCTGATTAGTCGAATCAAACTAAAAATGTCAATAAACAAGTTTTAAATTTATTTCATATGAAATTAAACTTAGAATCTTATAATTACCTATCTAATTGTTTGATCAACCTAGCTATGAAGTGCGCATTATTATTAATACATATTTAATTTGATGAGTATGTATCTATCTCCCTCATTGCCGATGTAGTTTTCAGTGGTTAGAGCAAAGCAGTGAATTCCAGAGAAAATGGAACACTTGGGTACGTAGAAAACAATCAACATTAATTTGTACTCAGGAGTTCACGTGGTCTTGCCTTCCTCTGAGTAAACAAACGGCTAAGGTCAATGCATTCTTGTTGAGGTTGGTCCGTCACAGTCCGTCCATCCCCCACGTGTGACACACTGAAAGCTTTGGTTTACGGTTTACTTTGCAGTTTCTGTTTTTTTATTCACTCCATCTCTAACTTGGTTTGGAGTTTGGGCCTTTTGTATTTCTTTTTAGTTGCCAACTCCTGGGTAGTTTTAATGCTAGCTGGGCCTTTTTTTTTTTTTTTTTTTTAATTAGAGGGATATTTGTTAAATAAAAAACTTTATTTTTCTCATTCTTTCAGTATTCTGGATGGTATATGAGTGTTAACTGAGCAGTGAGTACACTTAGGAATATAAAATGACTATTGCTGGCCTAGCTTAGATGTTGCAAAAGTGTATTGATCTAGATTTTTATAGTTATCAATTCTTTTGACTCCTTTCCACTCACATAAATAAATAAATAAATAAATAAATATAAACCTTTCGTCAAAATTAAAAGTTTAAACTTACACTAAAAAATTATTAATTTAATATTTTATTATATATTATATTCAAGCTACTTTAAACTGTTTAATCGACTCAATGTTACTGTCAAATAAATCGAATTTGTTAAATTTCATTTCTCCTATTGTGAAACATGATTGATTGTTTTCTACAGAGAAAGGCAATAATCAATAAACTCCAGCCATAATCAGGTGGGATCAGTTAACATGAATTCGTTTGACTGGTCAAATAATTTAACCGACAACTTCTACAAATAAATTTAATGTACTAGAAATGAAACATAATTATTCTTCTTCTTATACAACATATGCATTAAATGTTGATTGGAACAATTTTCAGACAAAACAACACCAACCAACTGGGTAGAGGACAGTTGCATTGTTAACTTGTCTCGTCCGATCCGCATAACAAGTTGGGTAGTTGTAGTAGTGAACAGTCACTCCTTTCAATCATCTTCTTTTTAAAAAATAGAAATAAAATCTCAGATTATAAATATAAAAAATTATATTGGAATATGATTGAGGTTTTTAATTAATAGAAAAAAAATATTATTTTTTGAATGACAAAAAAGGGATAAAGTATCCTAATAATTTAAGACAATTAGTAAGTGGACCACTGACGTAACTACAAAATTAGAAGTTCAATTTTTGTAAAAGGTATATCATATTAAAGAGTTATTATTGGCTACTCTTTCAGCCGAATACGGGTTATGCAAAAGATGAAGCAAAATAAGATAGGGAATTAAAATAAGGATACACTATAGCTTTTAGTAAACAATCCTTTATCATCACCAATTTAATATGGGCCGGCATTGCACGAAAAATATACTATTGTTAACGGATATAGTCCAAACTTTATGAGGAAACATTTGGGAATTGTGGTTGGACCAAAATGACAGAAAGGATCCACAAATATATCAGCATATTTGTATTTCGGCTCAATTATATTTTTTTTTAGTACTCCTCACTCTATTACAACGTAGTATGATCTTTTTTCAACCTATCGAAACAGAAAAAGTCAATGCCACCACTGAATTTGAACTTGTGACCTCTCATTTGAGAGAGTTACAGAGATGTCATTGAACTACACGCTACTTGGCACCCAATTATAAGTCTTAGTATAGTAGATAAAATGCAGAACATACATCTATTAACAATTACAGATTCTTCAAAATGTTTGTACACCTCTCCTTATTAACAATCTAACTCTACAAATCTATCCAGTTTTTTTGACCGATTAATCCGTTAAGCCGAGCCCCAAGATGTTTGTGACCCGTAGCGGGAGCCCTTAGGCAGCGGAGTAGGCATGGCCACGAACTTGGGGACATCATCTCCGGGCATCAATATCGTCATGCTCTGCTCCTGTTTAGCCTCCGGCATCTGCAAAACAAAACCATGAACAACAAAAACACAACCTTTTCAATTTCCTCAAATTTTCAGACCTCGTTTTACATCTAAAACTACATATACATAAAGACAGCAATAATATCGCACCTTGATGGGTTTTGAAGGTGAATTATTACGAACATCAACTGATGATTGGGTACTAAGTTGAGAATCAGTAACAGTAGAAGACCCAACAAAAAGAGACCGGAGCTTTTCCCAATGGTAGCAGCAAGAGAAGAAGCCAGTTATGCAGATTAAGACGATTCCAAGAAGCCCAAGACCCAGAGGAAAAGCTATAATTGGCCTTGAATTAGAACACCCTTCATTCACCATCTCACTACTAAACTGCTCTAATTCCTCTCTACATCATCCATCTCTCATAGCATATGCTAATTTAATAATAAATACGGTCCAACTATCTGTTTAGACATATCTTTTAATTTAATATCATAGTCAACGCAAAAGATCTCACGTGTTGCTTGTGGCTCATCCATGGAATTAATCTGCGGTGAGATATAATTAGCCAAGAGTCAATATCGTAAAAAAACGACCCTTCTGGGATTTGTGATCGTTCATCACAGAAATTAGGATAGGGTTTTGCGAGAGAGTATAAGGACAGTGTAAATGCATGTAAGGACGATAAGACATGGAACCAATGGGGATCATACGCGTTGCGAATTCTACAATGGTTGAAACCGAAAAAAAAAATCAACTAATAATGCATGGCTTTGTCGGTCAATGTTTTCCACCCCTCGTGTTTCACATAAATCAACTAATCGGATCCAAGTTGTTAGTTAGAAAGGGCCTGGTTTTCAAAAAAAAAAAAAAAAAAGTTAGAAAGGGCCTACTGTGGGCCTTCAATACAATATTCCTCCAACCCACATGAGTAAAATATTTGTTTTAACTTTTTTTTTTTAAAAAAAAACCGTAAAAGGCGGGGGAAAAATAGCCATTTACCACTTTCTGATGAAAAGCTACAAATCATCGCAAAGTAATCATTATAATGTCGTAAAACATTCTTATTGCGACTACTTTGACTTCACTTTTACCTATCCCTTAATTATATGGGACGTAAAATATAAAATTTACTTTAAAAAAAATTATTAAATGCTCTTTAAAAAAATAATTACTTAACACCATATACTTTCACGTATAAAGAATTCATCGACTAAATCAACATCTTGTAGATTTTAAATTTGACTCTATAATTATCAAGCATGTTGTAAATTTTGGTATTATATATAACAAAAGCAAGAGCGGCCATAGGCAATGGTCCATGCTTGAAGGAACCCATTTATAGGAATGATCAGCCTCGGATGAAATTAAGGTTATTTGAAATTAGACTTTCATTATATAAATTTTATTGTAATTTCGACCACTTTACTCTTTTTTTTTTTTTTTTTAAATAATCTCTTCAAGTTTTATTAACAAACTAATGGAGGGAGGAAGTTGATAGTGTTTTCATGGACCATAAAGGTGTAAAATTTCAAGATAATTTTATTATTTTCTTGAAAACGAATAATTCGGAAGACAACACAAGTAGAATATCAAGATCTTGAGAAAACATAAGGGGAATGTTAAATTAAAAAAATAAAAATAAAACTTATTAAAAGCCTAATTAGGAATAACATTATATATTTTTACGCACACAAGAAGCTCAATTAAAAACTTACATGACAATTGAGTAACTACATTTAAACAAATTGAAATATACGTTTTACATTTTAACATGATATTTAGAAGATTAAAAGTACAAATTGTTTTCCAAAATTTATAAATATACTATTATTACTATACAAATCTTTTTACCTCAGCTTAAAAAACATGACGTATTTTATTATTATTTTTTTTTGGCAAAAACTTGTGTGAGACCGTCTCACCATGAGACGGCTCGGGTCGGGTCAAGATGCAAACGTAACACTTATATGCACAAATGTCATACTTATATGCTCAAATGTAATACTAATCAGGAATAAATTTTTTGTTACTTATAAGGGTAAATGTAATACTTTTAAGGGAAAATACAATACTTTTACATTTCGATTTAAAAGTATTACATTTATCCTCAAAAGTATTATATTTGCCCTTATAAGTAAGTGGCACTTGTCAACATTACTTATTATGAAAAATGTATTACTTTTTCTCTTATAAGTAACAAAAATTGTATTATTGATTAGTGTTATATTTGAGCATATAAGTATGACATTTGCATGGTGCTTTGACCCGACCCGACCCGTATCACGAACAAGGATCCATGAGACGGTCTTACCCAAGTGTGACTTTTTTTTTTTTAAACCTTCCTCACAAGATTAACTTGTTTAGAGTTGAATAACATATTCAAAATTTTTTGTAAAAACTTTTCTATAAATCAAATAATATAAATTTTGTATGGAAATTTCCTAGCAGCTTCATTGGTGCACAAAGTCACCATTCACCAACAGTGAAATGCCTAATTAATTAGCTTTTCCTTAGTTATATCCTAACTAGATCGTCGAGGAAGCAATGCATTGCTTCTCATGAATAGCGACTTATGCTTTTTGTAGCATCTTTGAATGTAATGTCAAAACATTCACATTGGATGTTGGCCACTCGAACTTTCTTTGAGGCAATAAGTGTGGGAAAAAGCATATCCTCGAGGAAGCACAACTTTACCCCAAATCATGATAAAATTATTTTTATTTCAAGCAACATTTTATTTACTTTTATTCTTTATTTAATTTCAATTGATTCAAGTATAAAGTAAAAACCTACCTAAACAAGTCGGAGGGTATATTATTCCAATACAAAGTTATTAATATATAAGGAACGAATATTGAAATATTTGTGTCGGACAATTATCAACAAGTCGGAGAGTATTAAGGAAATACAAAATTAGGGTCAAAGTCCCCTCCATTGAAAGCTAAACTAACTTTTATAGCATAGGGTAAGGATTAAGGAATCACATATTGCGATCTCGCCAGCAAGAGTATGTGGTACTTTTCTATAATTCAGTTAGGTCAATTTTACCATTATTCGTACTAGATCAACTCAAAAAGATAGAACAGTCGAAAGAATACTTCAAGAGTCATTTGTTGTTTGTAATAATATATTATTTTAGATAAGAAGTTTTGAAAAATAAAGAACATTTTCTTTGTAGGGGCCGGGCAAGATTTATCTATGTGAAGTGGTGCAATAATTGTTAACATTTGCAGACAAATGTATGATGATGACTCCATCCTCTCCTCTATCATTGAGCAATTAATTCCTTTTTGTAGCCACAGAATCTTTGCCACCTATAGCTACTTCTACTCTACAACTTCACTACTTAGAATATACTATTTTTTAAATATTAAAATACCATAATTTTGACTATATGAATGTATACCTGCCGTAGATTATACCATGCTGAGAGGCTTTTCATAATCCTGCGGATGGGGTGAAACGTGCCACAATACAACAAGAACAAACGTCCAAGGATGTCTGATGAATATGATTGAACACCTGTGTTAATTATACGGAGTAAAATAAATAAAATGATTTTTTTTTTCTGCAAATAAAATAGTTTCGTACAAATGTACAATTAAAGGAAATATAATAGTGATAATACATTTAATATTCAATAGAATTTCACCATCTGACGTAGACATAGCAATTGTTAATTTATGATTCACAAAAATTTGTGTGAAACTGTCTCACGGGTCTCAATATGTTAGACATGTCGAATATTTGATTAATGAATCAAAGATCCGACCTATTAATCAAATATTTGACTCATTAATTAACGATCTGATCCGTGTCACAGATTGAGACCCGTAAAACGGTCTCACACAAGTGTTACCCTTTATGATTACGTTTTTGTTTTATTTTATTTACTTGATTTTGTGCCAATGATCTTGTGATCTAGTGGCACGAAGACACTCTTTCAAATAAGAGGTCATACTTCAAGCCTTAGCGATAAACTAAAATAACGATAAAGTCAAATTTGAAATTCATAACAGCTAATTAATTGAAATAGAGGAAATACTACTACTTGTTTAGCCCTACTTTTTTATGCCACTTTTATGTGAAGGGTAACAAGATGTTAGTCGGCCATTTTGAAACAATTACAGGTGGTATTGTCACAATATTTGAAGAATCATTTGAAATATTAACTCCTAAAACTTATCATTAGATTTTCTAAAAATTTGAAGAAAATCAATCTATTCTAATCGTGCTTTTTGCATTTTGCCCAAATACATGGAACGTATGTATACAAAATGAAAAGTAGGGTAGCTCGTTGATCATATAAAGTTCGAAACAAATTATGATATTAAAAAAGAACATAAAATGCTGAAAGATCGAAATAATAGAATATAATTCACATATTTGGAGCTAATTAATATTACAAAATATTAGAAAAATTCACTACAAATTTTAAATTCAAATTAAATCTCCTTGGACAAGATTTAGAATCTATCTCACAACACATATCCACCCCGTCCCCATCCAACTTTTCCCTTTCTGATATACACTTGAATTAGCATAATTTTTTTTTTGCTTTCAAAAAAAAATAAAATTAGCATAATTTATTCATTATATTAGTTACTAGCTACAGGCACCTTCCTCCATATCCTGCGTTTTTGAACAGTTGTTGCTTTATGTCTTCTTCACTCAAAATTTCTCTGTGCTCCATTGCCTATTGATCACAAGGGGAAAACAATTGAATTTAGAACATCATCGAATCTTTGGGAAATGGGACGACAAAAGTACCATGTTTTTGTGTGTGTGTGTGTATATACGATGTTGTACCTCAGTGCAAGAAGCTTGCATTGCGAACTCATTGAAACAGCTAATCACACACTGTTGAATCTCCAGGCCAAAACTCTCGAGTGTATTCACTGTTGATAGTAAAAGGCTGGGCTTTCCTGCACAGCAAATCTCGATCTTTGTATCGCTTTCTCCTCTCCTCTGCACATCAAACTGCAAAAGGCACATCAAAGGAGGAATCACTGCATGCCCAAAACTGTACTGTTACGTTCAAAATTATACTATTACAAGGTAAGTACAACCAAATTGGTCAAATTGTTAATTTGGTAAACACAAGGTTTCAAATTCAACTTCTAATAAGAGTGGTCTGTTAATTTTTTTTTTTATTTGAATTGATTAGCTCTTGACAACCTAGACTGGTTTACCCCCTCTTTGTACTGGTCCGGCTAGATCGAATTACAAGTTTGGGCTTACTCAGAGAACATCATTGGATAATAGTTATGAGTTTTTCTCGTGGCTTAAAAAGAGAGATTATTTTGTCAAATGGGGAGTAAATTTAAGCATACCTTAGGTGAATTTCTGACCAACATTTCATTGGGTTTCACATCCTTGAAGATGGTGTTCTGGCTCAGCTGATTCTGCCCCATCTCCATTTCTCCTTGCAAATTCTTGATTTTCTCTAGTAGCTCCTTCATGTAATCTATTGTGTCCCCTAGTATAGATGTCCTGTCCATCTGTCAATAAAAAATAATTAAAACCTTAATAAAGGGATGTAGAGGCCACCCTAGAAATTTCACAATTTTTGACCACTACTCTAAAGTTATCAAAATTTTAAGGTTTTTAATTTAAAAAATGTATGAAAAATTGTGAGATTTTCACTATAGTTGTAGAAAGGGGAGCAGGGAAAAGTTTGAAGCTATGAATTGCATGGGGTGATGGGACTACATAGAACATAAAATAGAAGATGGAATCAGGTAGTCAATGTAAAAGAATAAAAGGGTTAAAATGTAATAACCAAAGAAAGTTGGGGTACTAACTCTGCTAATCTTTGGAACAACTGATCTAAGCATGGAGAGTCTGTCATTAAGCCTTTTCCTTCTTCTCCTCTCAGCCATCAGATTCTTCGAAGGCTGGCCATGGGGGTTCCTCACTTTGCTCCTCTTCTCCGGCCACATCCGGCCGTCGCTCGGCCCTTCACCGCCGCAAGATTGATGATGCACCGCCTCCACTTTACACCCGATCTCCATGGCCTCCAAGTTTTGTTGATGATGAAAGCAATTAGTAACCTCATCCAAGATTGCCGACAAATCTTCCTGGCCGGAACGGAATGCGGCGGCGGGCGGCGGCGGCGGCGTGTCGATCTTGGTGTTGGAGGAGTCCGCCGTGAGCGGCGGAGATAGTTCATCTCCGAAGGGCAGTGGGGTGTAGAACTCACCGTCAAAGGAGTAGCAGCTCATAAGGGTATAACGGTCAAACGGCGGGAAATTTGAGCAGCCATGATCAAAGGAAGCTGTGATAGAAGAAGATGGAAGGGGTGATGGGTTTTTCCCTACATAATCAAGATCGATGATATTGCCACTAATAACATTGTAATTGTTGCAGTAAACCTCATCATCATTATGGACAATATTCATTCCCACAGGGAAACAGCTTTCAGCTGTTTCCCATGAATCATCACTTCTCAAAGAAAGTAATTCTTCCAAGAAACCACTTTCATAGTACTCCATCTGTGTGTTTTTTGTGTTTGAGTGTGTGTGTGTGTGTCTCCTTTTCCTGTTCTTTGAAAATTTTAAGGAAAAGAAAGCCTTGATTGGTGCACCGTGTGGAGGAGGGAATTGAATACTTATATAGGGTACACAAAATTGGAGGGCAATGGGATATGTCTTCTAATTATTATTTAATAACATTGATTAAGGCAATTAATAATATAAATTTAGGCACAGTGACTTGAATGCTTTTTACATTAGCGAACTAATGCATAATGCTTACAATGAATTGCGTGGCTGTTAAGTCTCATCCTGAATCCTTACTCACAATCTATCACCTTAATATAAATTAAGGGCAAAAATTTGTAGGAAACCGTCTCACGGATTGAGACCCGTGAGACGGTCTTACATAAGTGTTACCTTAATTTAAGATGTTCGTGTGGACCTTTGTAATTAGCAAGGTATTCTAGTCAAATTTCATGATCAAAAGGCCAATGTTTGACTCTTATCATTGCTAGAAATTTTATATAGACATATATTCATCATTTTCTGAGTAATTGATTATTAATTAAATAGTATGTGATTTCTTCTAAAAAAATTAAATAGTATGTATGTGTAGGGTTAATATATACATGACCGATAGAAATATGTTCATAGGTAAACAAAAAGGAACCCAAAATTTATATTGAAATGTTTAAAGAAAAGGTATCATGTTCATCATGTGTGAACAAGACAATAATATGTAGTAGGAGTGAACGGACCATTTCTCCATTTCACTTGCATCCAACTAGCTGCCTGGCATCTGCTGCGAGTCCGAGTAAGGAAAAGAACAGATACAAATAATGGAATTCTTATTTAAAATTCTTTTTTATGACAATGAAAATTTGTGATTACTGTTTGAGAGTGTGCAGTAAATAAATATCGTTTTTGTGTAATGGAGTTGATGTGTGATTTGTTTGAAATCTTTTGGTTTATAATTTTGTTGTTTAAATTGTTTTAATCCTTGGGTGTGAATGTGTGATTGCATAGCAAGGCGATTCATGTCTTTTTCACCGAAATCTGCAGTATCAAATGGAGTTAATTTTTAATTTGGAATAGTCTGAAAACTTTGACCCACATTTCTGTCTCAACCGAAAAGGACCGAGGTAGCATCATAGGCTGCGTCAGGTTGTTTGTATGCACACACTCCTATTCAACTAATTGCCCTTCAACAACATAGATCAAGAAATGAGATTTAGGATCGCGAGGTTAGCCTACTGGTTCGTCGCCTTATTTGAAGTCACAATTGAAGGTGATAATGTAGGGGTGCGTACATAAAGATTAAAGTGTGATCTATGAGCTGATTGTATGACTTGTGATTTACTTCTACAGTGGGTTTCAACTAGACAGACGAATTGATGACTTTTGGGATATACTCTAATATTTTGTTTGCATTATATGCACGCAAAAAAGAAAACAAGTTCTATTGCATTTACTCCCTATTTCTACTCTCTCACTTTTATTTCCTAATGTAACAATTGATGATTAGTTATCTTCATCATGTGGATTACAATGAAATCGTAAATTTTGTAAGCGGAAGGCGTTTGGTTCACGGAATGTTAGATTACCTTAGGGAATGTTAGATTGCTGGGAATATTAGATAACTGGGAATGTTAGATTCCTGTGTTTGGTTTAAAATTGAAGTAAGTAAATAAGACAACGGAAATAAGATAAATTGATTAAAATGCTAAAAGCTCGGAATAAGATAAGGGAATGTGAGATTACCTAAGAAATCGGGGTGTATCTCACATTCCCTTCCAATAGCTAAAAACTTCATCAGAAAGTTATGTTATATTCCCTGAGAATCTTACATAACTTAACCAAACATGGAAATCTTATATTACCAAGCAAATATAACCTTAGTTATCTTATATAACTTGAACCAAACGCCCCCTAAAAGTTAGGAATAATATTTCCCAAGAAAACACACTAATCAAAGTAGAAATATACAACGAATCCTATTTATCTTTATAAAAAAAAAAAAATTAATGTGTTAAAAATGTCACAAAACGAACAGGCCAGGCAGTGTCGATCTAACCCAATATTGGTGTGGGGAATTTTTGGCAATAGAACAAATGAGTTTGGTGTATGCTTTGTACTGTCGTCTGTTTTTATTGTAGTAATTTATATCAATTAAGATGCACCATATGTACCTTTGTCAAAAAATCTCATTTGAAAATTTTGAATAATCGCTTTAATTAGTTTAATCTAATCTATTTAATTAACTTTTCATCCCAGAGAGTTTATTATTAAATTAAATTAGCTAATTAAAATTTTCATCACCTTTTGTCCTAGAAGACAAAATCAGGACGACAGTACCTAATATTTATACTACAGTAGTTATTAACGTTGTAACGTCGATCCATATGCTTCTGAATCTGTAGTATTCTAATGAATTCAGTTTGGCAGATGTTATCTGTCTTATCCACTTGAAGAATATACTATGCTCAGATCAACTGCAAATTCTATAACTGCACTTTTGTTGCCAAAGAACTTCTCCTCAACCGGCATAATTGTGCCTCTTTTAAATGGAATGTCACAGGTTTGAACTCCTTGGGCTGTTAGCAGATTTTGTTTATTTTATTTTATGTTCCTTTATTTTTTCTTTTATACTTGTGTAACAGTCAGCGACACATTTTGATGACATGATATTAACTCGGATTTTTAAGCCACCATCAACTCGTGACATGCTCTGATACCAATTGTTAGATCAAACTCTTACCACTATGCAAAAACATGTAGCTAGTAGTGAAGTTCACAACTTTATTTCTTTATACTTATGCAACAACTGATGCTACATTTCGATGGCAAAATACTGGATTCGGCCTTCCAATCCAATATGGTTGAAATTCAAAGTTGTATTATAACACTTTAATATATTCTTTAAAAAAATTGATGTATAAAATTATGAACATTTAGAAGTCATGAATGATTTAGGTCAAAGAATAAGAATGAAAACCGCAAAAGTAAATCTAATTAGGACCACCAATATATGTAAGAAACTATATACGACGGATCGGTGAATATGAATCATATCCTTTGCCAGCTTAACGTTTGGTAATTTAGTAATAATTTACATAAGCGTATACGTATGCATGCATAAATTAGACAGGGGATGAATGTCTGTCCAAAGATATATACTACGGAGTATCTATTTCTATAAATACATATCTGCCAGCATACGTATGTCATATATATTAAAAATAATTTTTTTGATTTATATTTGTAATAACCTTTTTGCATCCAATGCTAATGAATGGAAATCAAATTAGTTATACCAACTGTAAAATAATAAAGATTGGAATATTTTTTTGAGTCTAGAAGGCGAGATTTTAAGGTTGGACTGGTGCTGGTAGTTTGGTTACCTATTTTTTCGGCCCAACAAAGCATCTGGAAAGATATAAATAGGCTAGAATTTTACTTATTGCTCATGGTGAGACTCGACCCCGTATAATTATTTTCAATCTCAACTAAAAGCCTAAACTTATAGTTGGACTGCACATTTATGTTTATATTATATTTTATGCTCACACGCCCCTTTTTTATGGGCTCCAAGTAACACGTGGACCATACTTTTTTCATGGCCCTGATACCAAATTGAAGCATGTGCTCCATCTCAACTAAAAGCCTAAGCTTATAATTGGATTGCACATTTATGTTTATATTATATTTTATGGTCACAGTTACTATTCTTTTGATTTTGTCGATCAATTTCTTCAAGGGCGATAATTAACAATTCGTGTATGCCATAATTAATCCATTAATATATAATTATACGCAATCACATTGTTTAAAATCATTACATCGCTTTGCACGTGGATTGCACGCATCTCCCATAGCCGTCGAACGAAGAATAATACTAAAACAAGCAAAAAAAATTGGTTGGCTGTTTTTACTACTTTTCTGGAATTATTGGTATGTTATTGGCGTATTGCTCTTTCAATTCTTCCCTGGAATGATCTTCCAGATTTTAATCCAACCACCATATAGAAGTAAACAAAAGTGTATATCTATAATATAATATATTATTATAATATAATTTCTGCCACTCGTCAGTAAGGTTAGTATTTAGTATTTACGTGTATCATTCCCATTCACATAATATAATATTTTGAGATTTGTATATTATTAAAGTCAGAATTCACATGGATCATTATATTCATTAACATATTCCACCCTAGATATAATAACATTAGAAAAATATTATAGAAGTTGAATTGTATAATTTGTAAATAATTACTCCGGTACTATATAGCTGTAATTTTATGGTATTCTTATGATTTTTTACCCAAAAGAAAGTTTGACACAAAGGTTATGTTTGGTAACATATAGTTAGTTTGTCAGTCAATTTTAACTTATTTGACTATCATTAGTCGTTTGAGTTGGTTAATAAACAATCAATATGTGTTTGATTAATTAGCTTTATGTAACAGTTTATTGCTCCAAAATGTTAAAATTCAAAAAGATGTTCAAAGCAGTTTTTTCGATAAACTTTTTTGAAAAATTCATTTTGTATATAATCAGTTATCAGCTAACAATTAATTTACCAAACACTTTTCTACAATCAACTACTGGTTAAACTCAATAACCTAATCAGCTAATAACTATTTACCAAACACCCCAAAATTTTTTGGCATGGCACATTATGATGATAATAATTTTTATTTTATTTTATTTTTTAAAAAAAGAGGAGCTATGGGAGCTAGTTGATGTATTATAAAACCAGCGGCCGGTTAATTCTTTCCCTTTCAAGAATACAACGTTTGCAGCCCACAAGATTACCTTGAAACCATTGTTTCTCTGCTAGCTTTTGTTGTCTCCTAGTACATTGTCTCCTAGCTACGACGACCACCCAAAGCTGACCTTTAAACTGCTGCGTGGAGCTACAGATATATAACAGCATTATATTATATGGGTATATAAATATAACTATAACTAAACCACCAAAAAGTATTAGTGTACTATGGTAGGGCTAATTTACCTTAATTACTCTGTAATACACAAAATAAGGGCTAACTGGAAATGGTAATAGAAAACCTATGAGTGTGCAAGGGTACTCATTGTCATCTTTCTCTTTTCTGACAAACACTTGGCTGTGTACCACTGCAAGAACTAGGAAGTCACATGTAATCAACAACTAACTACTAACTAAAAGAATATGAAAATATACATGTTTATAAATTAATTAGAAGAAGCTTTACAGTAGTGGTTGAGTTCTCAGTTCAATGATGAATTCCTTCTTTTACTTATGACAATCTAGGGTATCGGCCTTTTGTCCGTGTCTTATATGGATCAAAATACAAGAAATACAAAAATTAACCAATCAACTTGCGGCAGTTGCAATATTAATATACCCATTTTAAATAATCAAGTAATTACCACTATGCCAAAACTAACAACCAGTAATGAACTAGTAACTTTATTTATTTAATTTTAATATTTGTGAAGTAGTTTTGTTAGGATGTTGAACTCGACCCTCTAAGCTTTTTGCTCAAAAAAATTACAAGGTTGAAGTTCGAACATTGTAAAGGATGCCCCACATTTGCGTGTATGTTGCTCAGACCGAATCTGAATTAGTATCACAAGGATGATGATGATACCAATGTCATATATATTTTTTAAAATTGAATATCAAGTTTTTTTTTTTTTTTTGGACACTGTGATAATAGAAAATTATTAATTATACATTTGAAAGTATATATTCTAATTAGTTTATCATGAAATAGATAAAAGGAAAAAGAAAAAAAAGAGTGGGGCATTTACCTCTTTTTTTTTTTTTTTGAATACTACTAACTCTATTGCAGTATCTGTTCATAATTACTAAGGTTAGTATTACCTCTACTGAGAGGTGAACCCATCACCTCCCGTATAAAGGGAAGGGTTTGATGCCACTAGACCACAAGGTCCTTAGCATTTACCTCTTTTTAGTTAAAGTAATTATTAATATATATATCATTAGTGTGGGAGCGCATGAAGAATAGGTTTAACCGGTAGGCTGTCCTACGACTTGGGATAATAAAAACTAATGATATATATATTAATAATTACTTTAACTAAAAAGAGGTAAAATTATGTGTTTGGAACAGAAACTTCATAAAAAGGCTGGATGGCCTGACTGCTATACAACTCTAACTTAAAACAGTAAAGATCTGTGATCTGTGAAGCTGTCAAATTAACGACACTCTTAGACTAATTGCTCATTAATTATAAAATAATTGCTACTTGTTAATGTTTATATCTTATAAATATATACACGGAATGTATATGCACTGTAACATATTGATGTCAGAAATTGTGATTTTGAACACTAAAATCCAGCTGGGGTATGTGGCCTATGTTCGTCCATATATACATGACTGCATGGTGATCCCATTCCACAAAATTATTTTGATGGGACTATTTTTCACATACAAGTGGACGAATATTAATCTTGAGACGTTTTATATCTATAGATAGAGTCTCACATTTATGTCATTAGATTAAACTACAATATTCAATTCTTAGCAAGTTATGATTTTCAAAAAAAAAAAAAAAACAGCAAGTTATGGTTTTGATGGTAAAAAATCCATAAGATATTAAATTATACTTCGAAAACCTCAAAGTGCATGTACTCCATGTGACAAAAATCTTTAGTTATGGGTCCGAACCTAACTAGAAGCTTATGTTATGTAATCCCGCTTCAATCCTCTCCATTTGTTTATATCAAAGTTATTGTATCATTTCCCCTTTATTTAATACTCTATAATTTATTTTGATCGATGGCCAAGCCTTACATAAGTATAAAGAAATAAAGTACGGTTATACATTTAGTAGCGCTTAATCCTAATAATTAGTATCTTAAATAAATAAAATTATATTTTTATAACTATTATTTATGACTATACATTATTCTAATAAATAGTTTATAATTTATTTATAAATTATTGACTTAAATAAATTAGTATGAATTTTAAAATCCATAAAGCATAATCTTAATAATATAATTATTGTCTTCATTCAAAAAAATTCATAAGCATTCGAAAAGACATATGTATTTGTGTGTTTTATTCATTTGAGAATGTAGAAGTTTTATTAATCCATCCAGATTTCAATTCAGCAAATGGTTTTCTTGCCTACAACCTAGGATGGTAAACTAGTACACAGTTTTCTTGGAGGCGTGATTGGATCGGAGATTTTGTATTTTAGTTTGAAATTTCTTTTTTTTTTTTTTTTTTTGGATCCTGAAAAGGACAAGGATGGACATATATTAAGGGAAGAAAAGCTGTGGAGTGGAAGAAATCCAGGGTACGACGTAGGATCATATGATTTGCTCTTAATTCTTAAATACAATTAGAAGACAACTGATACAACTAGCTGTCCGCTTGCTTATAATTAATTTCCCTAATTCCTTTACAATTATAATATTAATTGTTAACGAATATTTTCAATGCATATCATCAATAGTCCAAGACTATTGCAATTCACAAAACGTCTTCAATTATACCAGTTTGGTTGGTATGAGTAGTCGTGCACTCTTATCCTTTAAGAGAGGTTATGATTTCGAATCTCCTCTCGTATGGAAAAATCAATTTGGGTGCTTAACTACTCAGAACACCTCGTGGTCGTCTCACAAAAAACAAGGTCTTCAATTAAGTTTTTTAATTTTAGGCCAAAAATTCTGATGATAAATTGGCAACAATTTTCTTCCAATACCTTTTAATTTTACTTACTAACATGTCCAAAGTTATAATTAGTACATAAGTATAATTTTATTTACATGTACTTATTTAGCAATCACTATCATGTATCAAATTTACAGAGTAATAAAAAAGTTAAATTTGGCCATTAGGGTTTGATCTCTACCCAACACTCATTAATTTTGCGTTTCAATATTCTTTTTGGGGGTCGCTTTAAAGGATTTGATTATAGCGTAGTGTAAACACATGCAAAATCGTATCCCACTTGTTGCCCTGTGTGTACGTGTATTCGATCTTGTGGTCCTTGGGGATCTCAATCAATTCGTAATGAGGACTATAATTTGAAGTTCATTTAATCCAACTTGCATTGGCCTATGGATCCAACTTGTATATTCCTTTTTAAATTATTATTAGCACCAAGTTTCCTAATTTCACCGAACTAATCGTGCTCCTAAAACTCTAAAAAACGATAAGTCATGAGACTCAACCAATTCCAAATTTCTAACGTAGCATGTAAATTTTTTTTTGTGCACAAGACATCCTTTCCAGTTTCCACGTTGATTGTTAAGGCTTCAATGGCCCTCTAGATTCCTAACGGAATTTGAACCGCCGCTCTATCGCTTTAAGTGAAATTATATGTTGATTGGTTTTTCAATTGAGCAATCTCCGGGGCTCAATTTGTATATTCTAACAATATACGCGGTTTATGGTTGGTTAAATAGTTGGAAACCTGCATTCTAATAGTAAGTATATACGTGTGTGTGTATGCACCAAAACTTTGAAAACTTTAAAATTCCTAGCTAGAAAGTGGAGTTGCGAAAGCGACTTAAGGTGGTTGCTGTTTGTTTGATCGTGTTGATTCTGGACAAACAAATCCTCTAAACATGCCCTTCACCGCTGGTCCATCATTAATAACAAATTAATGATATTAAAATTTCAATTAAATTAATCCTCTAAATGAACAATAACTAACACTTGCTTATAAAAGACGAAATTTGTGGCTCCAAGACCTCATATATACCTGGCCCAACAATATAGTAAAGAGATAAATTAGGGTGACTCAACGGTCTATTAGGAGAGGAAATTAGTGTCTGGTGCCACACCACATTCGTGTAACTTCATATTGTGACTAGTAGAGCTTGATCTTGTATATTTGCTCGCAATTAACTACTCTAGAATTACTAAAGACCTTATGGTCTAGCGGCACCTGATTTACACTCCCATGTGGTAGGAAGTGGGTTCGAGCCTTCGATCCTTAATGGAGGCGACAGTTGATTCTGATCTTTGTGAGTCAGTAGTACTAAAAAAAACTTTCTGTGCGGGCAACAATAACTAACTCTAGTCACTATGGTTGAACGCTAAACCTAGACAGTGTGTGGTCGTCCTTGATGCACGTACATAAAATCAGGATAAAGAATCGCCGTTAGTTGGTCTCCTAGGAAATGTACAATTGTAACCCACAAAATATGGTAAGGAAATCCAAGGACCAACCACCGTATTATTTTGAGAAGCTCAACACAGAAAAAGCGTCGTTCTAAATGAGCTTAGGTTGTCGGCTGTTCCACAGTCCTACGACAATGAAATCTACACTCGGTCCTGCCCTTTTGAAGGTTAGCTACATTGTGCAATTTGCATGCGCTTGGAGCGCCAATGATGCCATAGTTAGTGCGGTTTGATTGAGACTGCCACCCCCCAATTGCTTATTCAAATTAAAATTATTATTTTCAAAATGGATTATTGTACCAACAACCCTAGAGTTTGTTTGTTCTTGTTCTGAAGTCTAAATTGATGGCATAGGGAGGTAAATTGTTAGATGCGTTTTAGTGGTTTACGTGTATATTAATATAATGTCCTTATATAGCACGGCAAATTCCATACAACTTGCCTTTGGTCATACGGGAAGGAAACCCTGAACTTTATAGTTCAATCAAAGCAAAACTACATAGAACATTACAGAGTGAGTACGTGAGTGTGTATGTATAGATAATTGTTGGGTTGGGTAGTGACCGGTGAAGGGCCAAATCGAATATCATGTGGTTGGGGTGATTGTTAAGCCTATCATTATTTTGCCTCCTGTTTTGGTGATATAAAAAAATAAAGTTGTGATTTCGCTACGAGTTATATCTTTTGACGTAGTAGTAGTAAGCATTAGTTTGAGCCTAACAATAATGAAATTGGCTGTTTATATGGTAGTTGGAGACAACACTTACAAACACTTAGAATAATGTTCACATTGAGCTCCCAATTTGCCGCAAAATAAACACAGACTTAATTACATTGGTCTAACCTAAGAAAATCAGATTCTTTGTTGGCAGTGTTCACACTGTAATTTAGCCATGCTTTGAAAAACCCTAGCATTCTCCTCCCACGACAATATGTCCTCTTTTGACCGTGGAATCATCCTTCCTGTAAGATAGGAGAAGCATCTTTGAGCGAGTGCATTACGCCATTTTGCAGTCAAATCACAATAGGGGACCATTTGGAAAATTATACCAAGCTCAAATTATTAATTAAAGACAGTACGATTATTAATTAAAGAAAGTACGTAGTTGATTAATTAAGAACTTCAGTGGAACAAATTAAAGCCAATAATTAAAAGCAAAAATGTTGTTATATTTGAAAATTTTAGGTTGTGTTTATTTCAATTATCTAGTTTTCATTTCTTCAAGAGAAAATGATATTTTTAGAGCTTAAATTATTGAAAAATAACTAACTCAACCCTGAATTTATAGTGTAGTCACTTTTAGTCATCGAGTTTTGCTCAAAATCTAAGTTGTAGTTGTACGGAACAGAGGTCGTGTCATCCGTTTGGAACTGCAGTTGTGTTGAACGGATGAACGGCCTCTGCTCCGCGCAACTGCAGTTTCCTTTCAACACAACTGCAATATCTATTCAACACAACTGCAATATCAGCCATGATCATGGTCCACATTGCATTAATTTTCGTTTATATATAACCTTAACAATACATTTATAGAATTTCTTTCTATAGCACACATGATTTACGTTGCTTCACTCCTCTACGCTCCAACATATGTCTTCTTCTAATAAAATATAAGAAATATACAACATAATTCTTAATGATGGTTCGATGCCAGAGGATGATTGACAATTATGAACATGCATTAGCATGTCAGGCAAATAATATCCCGTGCAAATTGACTTGTTTAATCATCTAATTCTGTACGGGAAATTACAAAAATATATAATATATATATATATTGAATTAAATATAGGATCTCGAAAGTCTTGGTTGCTTGTAGGAAAAGAGTAAGAAATTGAAGAAACGATATCAAAATTTCTTCGCAAATCACCGTTTCCTGATCTGGCATACTGCGTGCTTGTAGGAAAAGAGTAAGAAATTGAAGAAACGATATCAAAATTTCTTCGCAAATCACCGTTTCCTGATCTGGCATACTGCGTTTATCCAATGAAATTTCTAGTCCCAGGGAATAGGCTGAATCAGAGATCTCAAAAGGGGAAATAAATAAATGCGTACGTGTGATGAAGATCGATTTTACATCTATTTTAGAAAAAAAAAAAAAAAAAACCCAGTGTTATTTATTAAAAAAATTAAAAAATAAACAATTGTTTCATTAAAAATAAATGGTTTCGGCTCTGGTTTCCCTCGAAATCAGTGATGTTCGTGAAAAAAGGGAAGTTATTTTTCAAAAAAATTAGTTTTATTTTCCTTTGACTAAAATCAATTTTCATTGACTTTAGTATTTTTACTCTTGCCAAACACTAAAAATTTAGAGAAATTATTTTTCGAGTTTTCAAACATACCATAAATTAACTTTGTAATCCAAGTACCTTTTGAACCATAGTTGTTTTTAAGACTATCGAACATATATGTTGGGCAAAGGAGTCTATTTAACATAATCTATATACTGTGACTCTCCCAAATGAGAGGTAATGGGTTTGAGCTTCAATGAGAACAGTATTGACTCTTTTGTGTTTCAGTAAGTTGAAAAAGCAATTATGAACAGATACTACATTGTAACAGAGTCACTAGTATTCAGGAAAGAAAAACATAATCTATATACTAGCAACTAGTACGCCATATCACGAAGCAGAAATTGGATCAGTGCTTCATAATGCTGCTTCAATATTGGTAGAATGGTACTATGCTAAAATGAGAAAGCCCAAGCCCAATACCAGAACATCCCAGATTCAAGCCGAACATTCTTGGTGCCTCAATGAAAATTTGTTAGACTGATATTGTTGCAAAATTTTAAATGAACTACTAATAATATTATTTGCACATCATGAGGGTTTACATTATATAAACTCCACTTTGTAACTTAAATCAGTAAAGGGTCACAAAGAGATAAAGCATACACTGAAATTTTTTGGTTAATTAACGTGGTTGATCAAATATACCACATAAGTGTTGTTAGATGACTAGCTACATGGGGCTTAGTCTAACTCATGCAAAACAAGTTGGGCTGGTCAGTGAATCTTTCAACAATATCGATATGATCCTCCAAAATGCTTATCCTTTGGGCAAGGTCCAACAGAGATATTGTTTTGATTATTGGACCAATTGAAGTTGGATTTAGAGGCATGAACAAAGTCATTAAAAGTGTGTAAATACTAAATAGTATATATATATATATATATATATATATATATATATATATATATATATATATATATATATTCCAAGTTTTCCAACTTCCTTCATCGGGCATATCTTGAACCCTTTAAATCATGCCTCTATGCCCATGAGAAGGTAAATCGTGAGGCTCAATCAACTCTATGTTCTTATTTCTTAATATAGCATGTATATTTCAACGCACAAGATGTCATTTCTCATGATGATTGGTCGGCTTCCTAATGGCCACAAGTTCCTAACGAAAGTCGAATTGACACATTATTGATGGAAGCAAGACTTATATATGTCAATTGGTCTACCAGCTAAATCTTGTTTTCTTTTTAATGTTATTCTATTCATTACATTGCATCTAAATTTAGATACAAATTTAAATAAATCACACAATGACCTGCCGCTGGTTTTGTTACCAATTCTAATAAGACAAACAGACATAAGGGGTGACGTTGCAGTCTAACTAGACCTATATTAACGTCCAAATCCATTTGCAAATCTACAAAGCTGGTGTACTAAACCATTACGAGAACTCGAACTTTATTACCAGCAATGATATCATCATATCAATTGGAAAGATCTAGTTGTCGACAAAACAGCAAATCTTCTTCTCATTCACCAATTCACTTCTTATCTGCGGTGGAATCTAACATTACTTAGTTTCGTAGCACAAACACACATCTACCAACTAGTCAACTTAATCTCTTATTTATATTTATCTCTAAGTCATATTGTCTACCGGTTTCAAACCCACGTCCTTCGGTTGAGTGATACACGCAATAGTCGCCTAGTCTAGCGGATCCATTGTTAATTATATCTGTTTTTAAATATTTATACTAAAATATGTACTATATATACATATATACATATAAAGGCTATATATGGGGTAGGGGTGGAAGTGGGGTGAGTGGAGGTCAGGGCCGGATTTTAGGGTGTGCAAGATGTGCAACACCTCAGGGCCCCAAAATTTTGGGGGCCCCTAGTCGAACCCTGGCCTAATAGTTAGTATATGTATTTGTGATTATAATGGCCCAAAATTCGATTCTTTTTTGCATTTTTTTCTTTTCAATTTTTCTTCAATTCGCAGTTTATTTATACTTTGATAGATGATCGCCCTCACTTATTTACCAGCACAGGGCCATCCAAATCAAAAAACCGGCCTTGGTGGGGCAGTTGCCCCCATGCTGGATCCACCGGTGCTTCTTATCCTTTTCCCTTAGTAATGTTATGTATTTTTTTTATTAAATTAAAATTAAATCATACTAAGACTAATAGTCAAATAATATGTGGTGTTAATTGAGCTTAATAGCGATAAATTAAGGAGGAAAGATTAAGAACAGCGGCTGATAATGGATAATATGAATGCACGAAACAAATTGTATTATTTGAAGTATAGAAATTTAGTGTGACTAATCATTGCAATGTTGCAACTATTTTATACTAAGCTACCAACGCGCACAACTATCTTCGTGCCCACATTGCTCAGGCAATTGGCATCGAGTCTTCCATTCACATAAGATCACAATTATATACTTTCAAATATTCCAAGTTTTCCAACTTCCTTCATCGGGCATATCTTGAACCCTTTAAATCATGCCTCTATGCCCATGAGAAGGTAAATCGTGAGGCTCAATCAACTCTATGTTCTTATTTCTTAATATAGCATGTATATTTCAACGCACAAGATGTCATTTCTCATGATGATTGGTCGGCTTCCTAATGGCCACAAGTTCCTAACGAAAGTCGAATTGACACATTATTGATGGAAGCAAGACTTATATATGTCAATTGGTCTACCAGCTAAATCTTGTTTTCTTTTTAATGTTATTCTATTCATTACATTGCATCTAAATTTAGATACAAATTTAAATAAATCACACAATGACCTGCCGCTGGTTTTGTTACCAATTCTAATAAGACAAACAGACATAAGGGGTGACGTTGCAGTCTAACTAGACCTATATTAACGTCCAAATCCATTTGCAAATCTACAAAGCTGGTGTACTAAACCATTACGAGAACTCGAACTTTATTACCAGCAATGATATCATCATATCAATTGGAAAGATCTAGTTGTCGACAAAACAGCAAATCTTCTTCTCATTCACCAATTCACTTCTTATCTGCGGTGGAATCTAACATTACTTAGTTTCGTAGCACAAACACACATCTACCAACTAGTCAACTTAATCTCTTATTTATATTTATCTCTAAGTCATATTGTCTACCGGTTTCAAACCCACGTCCTTCGGTTGAGTGATACACGCAATAGTCGCCTAGTCTAGCGGATCCATTGTTAATTATATCTGTTTTTAAATATTTATACTAAAATATGTACTATATATACATATATACATATAAAGGCTATATATGGGGTAGGGGTGGAAGTGGGGTGAGTGGAGGTCAGGGCCGGATTTTAGGGTGTGCAAGATGTGCAACACCTCAGGGCCCCAAAATTTTGGGGGCCCCTAGTCGAACCCTGGCCTAATAGTTAGTATATGTATTTGTGATTATAATGGCCCAAAATTCGATTCTTTTTTGCATTTTTTTCTTTTCAATTTTTCTTCAATTCGCAGTTTATTTATACTTTGATAGATGATCGACCCTCACTTATTTACCAGCACAGGGCCATCCAAATCAAAAAACCGGCCTTGGTGGGGGCAGTTGCCCCCATGCTGGATCCACCGGTGCTTCTTATCCTTTTCCACTTAGTAATGTTATGTATTTTTTTTAATATAAATTTAAAATTAAATCATACTAAGACTAATAGTCAAATAATATGTGGTGTTAATTGAGCTTAATAGCGATAAATTAAGGAGGAAAGATTAAGAACAGCGGCTGATAATGGATAATATGAATGCACGAAACAAATTGTATTATTTGAAGTATAGAAAATTTAGTGTGACTAATCATTGCAATGTTGCAACTATTTATATACTAAGCTACCAACGCGCACAACTATCTTCGTGCCCACATTGCTCAGGCAATTGGCATCGAGTCTTCCATTCACATAAGATCACAATTATATACTTTCAATTTTTTTCTAATAATTATAAGATCATATGTATCTTGATTTAGTTTAATTATATATTTTCATTCACATTTTTGTTCATTAGATATTTTTGTATCATGCATTGCGTGTGTATTTAAAATAAGATTTAATGTAAAAACATATATAACCATGTTCAAATAAAAATTAGGTTTCACATAAAAACCAACAAATTAATATTATTCGTTAATTTAGGATGATCAATTACGAAAAATTAAAAAAAAAATGATGTGACATTTATCATTTATTTCGAAACACTTAATATTGCATTTACATATAAAATGATAGTGTGTTGGAGATTTATAATAATGTACTCAAGTGTACGTATACCTATTAGTTATTCTATATTTTTAACGCGCTATTAAGTAAATAAAAATTAATGATATAATGTAACAAAATTAAAATAATAAGATTAAGAGTTAATTTCATTTTTTGTCCTATATTTATAGGTGATAATTCACTTTTAGTCCCTTTTTATTAAAACATCCTCATTTGATTATAGTATTATTATGGCATGACCATTTTTAGTCCTATATCAACAAAATAGTTTAAATATCGTTAAATACAAGGACATTTCAGTGTTCAATTATAATTTTTTTTAAAGAAATAAACATAAAAACTATTACGGTTCGACCTACTTTGTAATATTAAAAAGATTGAAATGTTTTTGTATTTAACGACATTTTAACAATTTTGTTGATATATGACTAAAAATGATTATGCCACAATAATAATATGGTCAAATGAGAATGCTCTAGTAAAAAGTGACTAAAAGGGAATTGTCGCCTATAAATTTAGGACAAAAAATGGAATTATTACTAAGATTATATGACAATGTTATATATTTATAGTAGTTGATGATTAAAAAGTCAAATTTGTTATATATATGTTTACTCAGCACACACACCGGAATGTCAAATAGGAAAACTCACAGAAAAAACCTCGACTCCAACTACCGAATATGTATAGATTATCATCCACAAAAACAACTTGCACATTCATCAAACACGTAGCTGGTCTACAAATAGGATGCATCGTCATCAATAACGTTTCATTTTCTATCATCACTTCAATATTTCTTTTATTACATGATGTATTTGGACTTAGACTAAATTAAGTCTAAGTTTTTAAAATTGCTATCCAAAAATTATTAAAAGAGGTAAATTGATAATAGTCTCGTTAGTTTTCAAGCTCTCACTTCTATTTGCACACAATATATCATACACGATTTCTCAATGACTCAAGTTTTTAATACGATTTAATTTTAATGTGATCTATTAAACTAACTGAGTTAGTTATGCAAGACAAATAATAAGATTCAATTTTTATTTTTTTATTTTTTTGTTATCAATCAACCCGTTAATGACAAATAATTCAATGCCTGCCTTTTAATATTTTCATATGTTGAAATAATTTCCATAAGACTTATAGGCCCTCATCCACGCCACTGCATTGTCATCCATCCTACTGCGCCTATCACAATAATACACTGGTCCTACGTTCCCCTTAACTGGACCCCACGCCCGCCACCACATTAAGGCAAATCATCCTGCGCCATTTTTCTCACAGTTCTCCTCTTTGGGGTTGTGACTCTGCACTTTCCATTGCTCAAAGAGTCTCACAATTTAATCCAATTTTCCCAAATTACAAAGACCCAATGGAGAACTACTCATATTCTTCGTACCCAGACTCCGTAAATTCATCGCCGCGATCTCGAGAGGTCGACTGTGAGAACGCTTCATGGGACGAGCCGCCTTCATCGAACTATAAGGTGAAGTTCATGTGCAGCTATGGAGGAAAAATCCACCCCCGCCCACACGACAACCAGCTCAGCTACGTCGGAGGTGACACCAAAATTCTGTCGGTCGACAGAAACATTCGATTCTCGAGCTTTATGTCCAAGCTTTCGACTCTGTACGAAACTGATGTTTGCTTCAAGTATCAGCTTCCCGGGGAGGACCTTGACGCTTTGATTTCGGTGACGAATGATGAGGACTTGGAGCTCATGATGCTCGAGTATGATCGGCTTCAGCGAGCCAGCAATAAGCCGGCTAGGCTCCGGTTGTTTCTGTTTCCCTTCAGCTCTCCGGCGGATCCTGGGTTTGGGTCCACTGATTCCAAGCGGCAGTGGTTTGTTGATGTTTTGAATTCTGTGCAGATGCAGAATCTGGAATCTAACTCGCAACCGGTTCAGCCTGTGGAAAGTTCGGTCGGCGCGGCTGATTTCTTGTTTGGCTTAGATAAAGGGCAACAGCAACAGCAAGCCGTTGGGAAGATTAAGGAGCCGGCTCTGGCGGCTCAGCTGCCTCAGCCGCAGATTGTCCCGGAAGTTTACGGGAAAGAATTTCGTTCTGGCTCGGAGCCGGTGGTGACGCCGGCGGATATTCACCGACAGATTCAGGAACTCCAGAGGTTGCAGATATCAAGCCAGGAGCAAGCTATGTATAATAGGAAGAGTACTGATGAACAAAGCTTGAACCCCCCCAGGGTTTATCCGGCCGGAGAATACTATCAGCCAAAAGCGCCTATCCCGGCGGTGGCGAACCAGGCGGCGTCTCTCTGGCCGGAGCGCCACATCACTTCCGGCTCCTACCCGACAAACGTGGCGCCGGTGGCGGCAAGCGAGCCGCCAGTTTACCTGGTCCAGACGCCGGCGGGAGTTTACCAAGCTCAGACGGTTCGACCGGTAACCGGTCAGGTCAGTCAGCCATACTACGGAATGCAGCGAGTGGTTCCCGAGTTTTACCGGGAGCAGGCGGTGTACGGTACGGTCCCACCGCCGTCGTCATTTCAACAAGGTGGGGGGCCCCACAAGCCCGAAGTGCCCATTGCCATGGTGCGCACGGCACCTCCTCCTCCTCCACCCGACCACGTATATGCTCACGTCAGCTACGACAACGTAGGGCGGCAGGTTTACTACACAGCTCCCGCCGGACTGAATGTACTTCCGCAGCCGCTACAGCATCCAGCTGCGGCGGCGAACGCCGCCGCGACGGAGTTGGACGTACGACAGAGCGGCGGCGCGTTATTCCCAGAGGGTAAAATTGTGACCAATAAGCCTTAGAGCAGGCGCCAGATTTTTCACCTATCAAGATTCAAGATTGAAGTTCAAGAATTATATAAAATTGCATAATATAACGCTGCTATAGTGCTATTGTACTGGTGTGAAGTTGCGTTTGTACACAAAAAGTATGTGGCGGATTGGTGGCATTTTTATTTTTTTTTCCCGGTTAGTTTATGTAACCTTCCACGAAATGTGTTATCAGTCTTATCATGATGTTTAACTTTGCTTTAAAAACATGCCCAGAGGTTTTCCAATTAGAAGATGCCAATTGCCAATCCATCATATCACTATCACATACGGAGTATATATATAATAAGATTTGGGAAAATAATTGATGGTTAACCTAACTTCTATGGAGGGGTGAATCACGTTTCAAGCAACTACCTTAACATATTTGTCCTCTAATTTTATTGTATATCTTCTAAAAAATTACCTAGGCTATGTTTGGTCAATAAAATCCCTCAAAAATAAAGAATATTGCTTAAAGCATCCTTAGTAGTGGAGTTATTTCAGGATTTTTTAGGAATTTTTGTAAGTGTAATTAGGAAAGAGAAAATGATATGGGATGAAAAAAATAAAAAATATATAATTTGTAAAAAAATATAAAATGTCACATATCAGGCGCCCGCATGGGTGTTGTTGTGTGCGCAAACGACTTTTCAAATTTCTTTGATGTCAGAAATGTCAGTTATTAACTTCATTTTTGCAGAACCCCAAGCTCACTCTCTCTTCTTCTCTCTCATGTCAAGGTAGATATCTATAAATCTGACATTATTTCCTAAATCACCATTGATGATGATGCCCTCCAACAATGGATTTTTTTTGGGGTGGGGGGGTGAGGGGAGTTTTTTTGCCTACATAGAGAGAAAGGGGGTGTGAAAGAGAAGGAAATAAATTTAAAGATGGAATGGTTTTTGTGAGACTCGCAAGAGAGACAGAGGGAAAAAAAAATGAACAGAAGTCTTACTTGGTGCGCACAATGCACACTAGCGGCACCCACGGACAAAAAAAAAAAAGTTTCTCTATTTTTTTCCCCTCCCCCTCCCGTGACACAAAAACCTTATCAAAAAACCAAATTATTACGACTGCTCTAAGAAAAAGTAGGAAAAAGTGGAATGCTATTATTGCATAGCATCCTCAATAGGTTTAGTTTTTGCACAAATTTTAAGGAGTTAAGTAGGAAAGAGGAAAAAAAATAAGACAAAGAAAAAAGATAAAGCAATAAATGAGGGTGGTCGCCAGTTGGCAACCACACTCAACGCATCCAGTGGGCGCGACGGATGTGCTTAACGCGCACTAACTACTGTTTATTTTTTAATCATTTGTTGTGACCCACATTATGAAACAAAAATCCACTTCTTCTATAGGAACCTTTGTCGATCTTCACTCTCCAATGCTCTCTCTCTTCCACATAGGATTAAAAGCTGCAAAAATCTCAGCCAAAAACTCTATTGTGGTTGCTCTTAGAGTCTTAGAGAGTAACCTCTTACAAACCATTTTTAGGATATTTATATATATAGTTTAAACCATCATTAAGCTACTCAAACTAATTATGAAAAGTAACTCTCTTAAAATCATGAGAATTAATTACAAGTTGATTTTCAAAAACACAAAGGAAACAATCTACGAAATTATAAGAAAAACAATCTACTACCACTAGTTCATAGTTCATTACTTCTATAAGTGATAAGAACTGAATATAAATCAGAGTTCAAAAACTATAAGCATAGAGTTCTAAAATTATGAGCATAGAGTATTAAATTGTAAACATGGACATGGGTCCAACTTGCAAGGTGAACTCGGGTCCATGTTCACAATTTTAGAATTCTATATTAACAATTTCATAATTTTATATTCAAGTATAACACAATTTTTGAATATATATAACAAAATTGTGAATATAGAATCCAAAAATTGTGAATATTGAGTAATGTAATTTTGTATATAGAGTTCTAAAATTGTGAACATGGATCTGGATCCATAGCATAGGAAGTAATATTTAAAATAAGAGTTTGTGTTATTATATGATTAGATGACATACTAAAATAAGAATTTGTGTCATTATATGATTAGATGACATACTAAATGACGGTGTATATATTGAAATACATAATCTCATCTTATTGTTGATTAGATCAGAATGCATAGGCTTCATACCGAAACCTTGTATAAGACTTCCATTACCTGTCAAACCCTAAAAATCCTCCCAACCATTCTCTTAATGTCTTTAGATTATTTTTGTTATCCTATTATCCTTACTCGATTCTCGAAATACATACTTTGACACTGTCTAAAACCCATTCTTCTTCTTCTCTGGGAGTTGGATACATACAAGTTTCTTAGATTTAAGAGTTATGGCTCTCGGCAAGAGAGACTTGGAAGCTCCACAAAATGAGGCCATTACGGAAGAAGAAGATGAGGACTCGCCGGTCGAACAAGTCCGTCTCACCGTCTCCACTCACGACGACCCTTCCCTTCCTGTTTGGACGTTTCGAATGTGGTCTCTGGGCTTGCTCTCCTGTGCTCTACTCTCGTTCGTTAACACCTTCTTCGGTTACCGGACCGAACCGCTCATCATCACCATGATCTCTATCCAGGTTGTAACGCTGCCAATTGGCCGGTTCATGGCGAAGGTTCTGCCTGAGCGGACATTCCGGCTCGGTTCGTGGGAGTTCTCGTTAAACCCAGGACCGTTTAACATGAAAGAGCACGTCTTGATCTCCATATTCGCGAATGCTGGCTCGGATTTCGGTAACGGCACCGCTTACGCAGTGTCGATTGTGGATATTATAAAGGCTTTTTATATGAGAAACATCTCTTTCTTGACCGGTTGGATCCTAGTTACCTGTACCCAGCTTTTAGGGTATGGCTGGGCTGGAATGATGAGAAAGTACGTGATAGATCCAGCAGAGATGTGGTGGCCAACTAGTCTTGTGCAAGTCTCACTTTTCAGGTAATGTTCATAAGTTTTGTCTGATATATATATATATATATATATAGAAATCTGTTCAAACGTGAGGCTTTCACGATCGGTGGGGGTGTTCACACCACTCAATGTTAGAAAATGCATCAGTCAATGTTAGAAAACGCACCACACGCGGTAAAGCGGTACCGCGGCCACACCTATCATGACTATATATATATATATATAGCGTTTACACCACTCAATGTTAGAAAATGCATCAGTCAATGTTAGAAAATGCCCGTACCGCGGCCACACCTATCATGACTATATATATATATATATATATATAAAGTTTTAAAAGTGATAGCAACCTCAGTCAAGTTAGTTGAGTTGAGAAGTTTCACTCTCTTGAAAAGATTTATTGGCATTTTTTGGTTTAAACTTATGAGTTATGAGTAATCTGACTTGTGGCTGCTATTTTTCTTGTTACCTAAAAAATATATATGAGATTGAATTATGTTGATGAATATGATTTAATTAATGCAGAGCACTGCATGAGAAAGACGAAAACAGAAACGCAATCTCCAGGAGCAAATTCTTCTTCGTAGCACTCGTATGTAGTATGGTTTGGTACGTGGTCCCAGGTTTTCTGTTCCCGACCATTTCCAACCTTTCCTTGCTATGTTTGCTGTACCCAAAATCAGTACTGGTTCAGCAAATAGGATCCGGAATGAAGGGCCTAGGAATCTTGTCCTTCACCTTCGACTGGTCCGTCGTAGCTTCCTACCTCTTCAGCCCTCTGATCACTCCCTTCTTCGCCATCGCCAATATTTTCGTCGGCTACGTTGCTATCGTCTATGTTCTCATTCCCATAAGCTACTGGGGGTTTAACCTCTACGACGCCAAAAACTTTCCCTTGTTCTCCTCCCACTTGTTTACCAGCCAAGGCCAACCCTACAACGTTAGTGCGATTGTTAACGACCGGTTTGAGCTGGACACCGTGGCATACGCTCAACAGGGCCGCGTAAACCTCAGCACCTTCTTTGCTCTTTCTTGCTATGGTCTCAGTTTTGCCTCAGTTGTTTCCATTCTCACTCACGTTGCTTTGTTCAATGGAAAGTAAGTTTTTTTTTTTAATTTTTTTTTAAATTGCTGGTCCAAAAATAAAATTGAACATACACACCTTCAGATAATGGCTGGCTGGCTGTGATTGTGTATAATAGGGATATATATCAGACGTTCCGATCTTCACGCAAAGGAAAGGAAGATATACACACGAGGCTTATGAAGAAATATAAAGACATTCCTGGTTGGTGGTTCTACCTCATCCTTGCGCTCTCATTAGCTCTGTCTCTTTTTTTGTGTATCTTCATGAAACACGAGGTTCAGTTGCCATGGTGGGCGCTACTCCTTGCGACTGCTATTGCCTGTATTTTTAGCCTTCCCATAAGTATCATTACAGCCACTACAAACCAGGTAATTAATTTAACACCCGGACATGCATTTTACTTTGGTTTTTAACTGTTTAAACTCTTATATATGGTTTTGTAAAATTACAGCAACCAGGGCTAAACGTTATCACAGAGTACATTATCGGTCTGATTATGCCTGGGAAGCCAATAGCCAACGTTTGCTTCAAAACGTTTGGATATATAAGCATGAGTCAAGCTGTTTCCTTTCTCACTGATTTTAAGTTGGGACATTACATGAAGATTCCTCCAAGATCAATGTTCATAGTTCAGGTATATATACATATTAAATTTCGATTGGTCATGTAATTGCATATGTAAAGATATATTGAAATGATCACCTCAACCAAGTTGGCCGTTGCTATGGGTATTCTAAGCCGGTTTGTCTTTTGTTGGCTAGGGCCAACCTTGTTCAATTAAGTTGGTCCTAGCTATTAGCTTGGTAGGGGCAAGCCTATCCAAGGTGGTCTTATTAGTTTGGTAATTACAATGTTTTAAGTTCCACTCTAGTAAGAGGATTTGAACTGGACAACTATTGTTAGTTTGAATTGGCCTAGTTAGTTATGGGAGCCTAGACGGTTTAACTTCATTGTGATTTTTTACTAGCTAGGGTTACAAGGCGGCATCTACCTAATACACATGCCTCAAGTTCCCTCGTTATCCATATATATATATATATATGTATTCAAATGTGATTGCGCCTTCTGGTGTGGAATACACCATTATGTATACAAATATACACCAACCAATGTTAGAAAATGCACTACAATGAAAATATAAAAAAACACCAAAAAACATAAGACACCCCCAAAATAATGCACAACTCCCCTGCCGCATACCTACCTAGTGGTGTGATGCGTACCTAATGGTGGTGCATATTTGTGTGGTGTATTTTCTAACATTGAGTGTTGTATATATGTATAGATAGTGATGCAGCCGCACTAACTGCTAAGATGTGACCACACCTATTATGACTCTATATATATAATTTTGTTGTTGTAATTTTTGCTTTGAATATATACAGATTGTTGGAACCTTTTTAGCGGGCACCGTAAATATGGCGGTGGCCTGGTGGCTACTAACGACCATTCCCAACATATGCCAAGACACTTTGCTTCCTCCAGACAGTCCCTGGACGTGTCCGGGCGATCGCGTGTTCTATGACGCGTCAGTAATATGGGGCTTATTAGGGCCGCGCCGAATTTTCGGGTCAATGGGACGTTACAGCGCCATCAACTGGTTCTTCTTGGGTGGCGCATTGGCGCCCGTTTTGGTTTGGCTGGCTCACCGAGCCTTCCCGAAACAACGTTGGATCAGACTTATAAACCTGCCGGTGCTCCTCGGAGCCACATCAACCATGCCGCCCGCGACAACCTTGAACTTCAACAGCTGGTTGCTTGTCGGGACAATATTCAATTTCTTTATCTTCCGGTATAGGAAGAATTGGTGGCGGCGCTACAACTATGTTCTCTCGGCCGCGTTGGAAGCAGGGCTGGCTTTCATGGCGGTGATCTTGTACTTCGGCTTTGGCATGAGGAATGTGAGCGTTGATTGGTGGGGAAGTCGGGGAGAGCACTGCGATTTGGCTTCCTGCCCAACCGCACCTGGAATCCAAGTTGATGGATGTCCAGTTTTTTAGTTTAAATAGTTTCACTTCAGTTAGGAAAAACTAGCTTTATTGTTTTTGACGGGTTAGATTCGTGTATATGGTTCTTATTTTATTCTTAATCTTAATTAATTAGTTTTCTTAAATTGATTTTTTTAGAGATGTTAAGGACTCTTTAACAGTAGGCTAGTAGTACGTACAATATATTGTAAATTATATTCGATCAAAAAAATTAAATAATTATACTATGTATAAGGTAATGTTTATAACACAGTTGAAGTATAACTCTATTAAGTGCGTGTATAGTGTAGGTTTGATGTGTTGCATAAATAATATATAAATATATATTTCAAAAAAATATATATATAAATATATAAATGTGCAATTCAACTATCAGCTTATCCATGATCTTGTTCATATGCATAATTCTTTCAAAATGTTGAATTCTTACATCCTAACTCCAAAGGCCCTTTCAAAAGGTTGAATTCTTAAATCCTAACTCCAAAGGCCCCACATTCTAGCTCGATGGAACATTTAAGTTGATGTAAATCATGGTAATTCAATGACAGGGCCAAATGCTGATGCATACAAGGGATCTCCTTATATTATCGTTATCGAAATTCAAATCTTCTCTCAAATATTACTTACTGATGAACCAGTAAGCTAAGCTAAATCTGTGCGGGCTATCTATATGCATACTTAGCCAGACGGTCAGCTGTTCGGTTTTGTTATATATATATGCTCCACCTGGACATGCCATTGCTTGCCCATCCATCTCCGGCAGTCCTTAAGAACGTTAACCATTGGTCCACTTACATACTCCTCTATAACCACTCTTTCAACCTTGTGCATAATTAATTAGACAAAGCATAGTTGGTGCATGTTTTTAAAAATTTTAAGAATTGCACTAAACACTCAATAATTTGATTGTATTATAAATATATAATACTCCGCAACTCGTAAATAATTTAGCAGCTATAATATAACACTATAACATTGCAAGAAAACATTGACTAAATTATTGGTTGTACGTACTAGCTAGTGGTTTTAAACATAAATTAGTACAACTTTTTTTTTTTTTAAATGTCATCATATTCTTGATCTTTCTTTACAACCAATAAACAAATCTTTTGACCAGATTCAATGTACTTCACAATAATTAATCCTTGAGAAAATGATAGGAATATCAACTTGTCAAGACCTTTCAAAATATCTCCATACCCTTTACCTAATGTTTAAAAAAAAATCAAAAATGATAAAAATTAATCAATAATATTTCTAGAACATCATAGATACGCCCATTAGCGGTTAGCCCGTAGCCCCCACTATAACAATTAAAGATAATGCCCTACTGCCCAACTTTATCGGAATTGATTGAAAAATAGTAATTATAAAATTTTAAATTTCTCCCTTTCAAAAAAAAAAAAATTTTAAGTTTCGCTTTTTATAAAGTTGTATATTGACTTTTTTAGTTTGAACTGATTAATTATGAATAATTTAAACTAATTTACTTCGTTGCGTAGTTAGCTTTTATGTAAATTTAAGATAATATTTTGTAATCATGAAAAAGGAGTAGTCGAGTGAGTGGTGCATGAATGCATGAATCTCGTACTTAAACATCATGAATTTAGTTATTGTAAACATTTAGCTAAGTTTGTTGCACAAACACTTCTTAGTGCAATGTCTATTGTCTAGTGGGTTGAGCTATTGGAAAGCAACATACAATCTTTACTCAAGGGTGTAACCGATAAATTACATTTTTGTATAATTAGGTTGCACATTTTATTTGTATGGAACATATTTAAGTTAACATGCATTAATATGAAAATATTATTCGTATAAAATTTTGTATTATTTAATTTGATTAATAAATTGGATTAAGTTCAAGAATCTAAAATTAATAAGAACTAATGATGCATGTTATTAGTCCTTAACTGGAATAAATATTGTGTTATTAGTATAAATTGTATTAAGTGTTTGTTTTATACGTTAGTTCTTTTATACCTCGACATTTTCTTTTTAGTTTTACCGTTCACATTTTTCATTTTGACCTTTTTTTTTTTAACATTAGTGTTTAACTAAAAAAAAATTTAAAAAAAAAACTAAAAAAAATGTTAATGATTAAATGCCATTAAGTTCATTCTTTTGTGCTTTTGTGATGTACATTTATACTTCTTTTTTTTTTTTACCAATTCTACCCTTAATATTTTATATTTTTTCAATTATACATTTACCATGTAAAGTATAATAAATACATAACTTAAGAGTTTGTCTTTCATTATTATTTTACTAATTTACTTGATGTAGCATAAATGCATTATTTCTTATTGCCAACAGAACATTTTTGTTTTATTTATTATGATATCAATGTTAAAACTCTAATTAGAACAAAAATAAAAATTATTAGAAAAAACTATTTGCATTTGCAAAAAAAAAAAAAATCATTTTGAAACACAATATCCACTAAATTCAATGTAATTTTTTTTAAAAAATAATGAGATATAATAATATGTATTATCATCAAATTAAAAATTAAAATTTGATCTTCTAATAGTTATAAAATTTAGGAATAAGGGTCAAATAGGCCACCGAACTACATATGAAACTGCAATTAGGCCATCGAACTAAAAAACAATGCAATTGGGTCCCTGAACTACACAAATTCATGCAAATTAACCCAAAGTGACTTGTTGACTTGATCTTCCGGTTACCAACTTTAAAAATAATATTTTAAAATAATTTTAAATTAATTAATTAATTAAAATTAAAATTAAAAAAAAAAACAGGAGCAAGTCAATTGGGTCCTTTTTTAATTTTAAATTTTAAATTTAATTTTAATTAATTATTTTATTTAAAATTATTTTAAAATATTATTTTTAAAGTTGGTAACCGGAAGATCAAGTCAAACAAGTTAATTTGGGTTAATTTGCATGGATTTGTGTAGTTCAGGAACTCAATTGCATTGTTTTTGAGTTCAATGACCTAATTGCAGTTTCGTATGTAGTTCGGTGGCCTATTTGACCCTTATTCCTAAAATTTATGTGTTTATTTATTTGCTTCAATAATACAATTTAACTATTTTTTATTTATTGAATATTTTTCAATTACAAACCATTCATACTTAGTATATAACTAGTTAAAGATATTTATGTGAAAGGGCATAATAAAAACACCAAAATTGAATAAATTTATTATCTAAAATAAATAAATAATCACTTGTCACTTAGTATTCTAAGTTTTTCTTCAATTAGTTTGGATGTGTTTTGATTATTTTAATATTATTTCCAAGGCCGTAAGGATACTTACGTGTTTGATTGTGGTTAGTTTGTCTGGGATTCATGTCAAATCACAAGCTTTGTCTAGAAGATTAGTATAATCACGTACAGCTTCCTCTAACGGCTCGGCTCGGCTTAGAAGGCTTGGCTCTTAATTAATACAGCGGTGGAGGGTAGAAAACTTCAGGCAAATAGACAAGCCCAATTATTATGTGAATATATATGCTGTATGCATTCTTCTAAAAAAATGTGAATATATGCATGCTTTCAATTGTTGACAAATGTGGTTTTTTCTTGGAAAATAAAAAAAAGGAAAAATAAGTTTTAAATAGGAAGCAAAACAATTTATTTTAAAGCAACTTAATATGTCGATTGACACCGATGTCTCTTTACATCAATCACAATTCAAAAGTGAATATGAAAAACTTTCAACATAACTCCGGAGCAATTCATCAAAAGTGTTTTGTATGATACATTTGTGATATTCTGGAGAATGATTATGGTTATTAATATTGAGTAACTGTCTCAGTGCATAAGTGCATATAACGAAAGATGACTTATTTCTCTCATTAGGTGGACCCCACAAAAACTAACTCTTAGAGCATCACCAATTGTGCAATTTTTGCAAAGAAAAAACATCAAAGAAGAATTTTTAACAAATTGGGAGATGAGTTTTTGGTGGGTTTTTTTTCCGGCAAATTAAGTTTTTTGTGGGCCCGCCTTTTGGACAAAGTGACAGGCAATCCGTGCATGTAGGGGAACTTTGTCCCCAGCATGGCGCGTGCAGTGCACAAGCCATTATGGGCATTTACATACGTTTTTTTTTCTTTTTAAAAAATTTGTCATATTTTTTTTCCCTTTTTGTTTTTCTCCTCTTTTTTCTTTCCCTCATCTCTTTCATAATTAGCACCTCAAAATCCAAAAAATAAAAATAAAAATCAATACTATTAGAAATGCCTTTACAAGAAGTCAGAAGACCCTAATTTTCTATCTTCTATGCCCTCTTTCCTCATTATTTTTTCTCAAAAAAAAAAAAAAAAAAAAAACCACCTAAAAACTCCATTGGAATACTCTAACATGCGTGTGACTTAATTGGCAGCTCGAGCCGTTTAAGCCAAATTGGCAGTATAGAATATATAATTAAAAAATTCCCAGTTGAGTGAAACAGTTAACAGCAGGCAAAGCAGTTTCCCAAAGGAAAAGCCAGTACCTTCTTAGCAAATCCAGATTGTTCATGACATATTCCCTTTGACGGGGAACCATTCCGCGGCTTCCCTGCCCATCGTTCCTCGCGGCCGCCCTCTCGACGCCGCTAGGCCCGAGACTGTGACCTAGACAGATGCTGCGTTTCGGTTGGGCGACGGGAGAATGCCCTATATATACAAGTCCGTCCTCTTCTCTATTCCAGATTTTTATTTCATGCCTCGGTCTCAGCTCTTGTCTCCACCAAACGTCTTTTACGGTTAGGTATGTAATTCTCCGGTCTCCATTGATGAAACGTATTCTCCGTTGTTCATTGATTTGCAGTCATGATTTTCTGACCTTTTTTTCCTGGAATTCTTCGATTTGCTTGACGATCTGTAGCTCAATTCATATCGTAATGCATGCGTGTGTACAGATAGCCTTGAATTGCTAGTTGATTTACTGTTTGGTTTCTGAGATGAATGAGTTTGGTTTGCGAGACAGGGAAGAGAAATGCGTAGTTGTCGTACTATATTATGCGTTTCCTTCTGAATCTCTTGCTCCTTTATTTTTCATAGAGCCAAAGTGAACATGCCGTCTCTTCTTATTGGTCTCGATGCGGTTTTGATGCTTTTACTCGGATGCTAAATCGCTCGTAGTTTCGTGCTATACGTGTTTCTGTATATCATTCGTACTGAAAGTGTCGACTCAAATCGATCTAAGTATTCATTTGTTTTCCTTTTGGAACTTTTGTAGCTGATAGGCTCGGAGAGGATTTTAAGTCGAATGATGATCTTATAAGTCGAATGATGATCTTATAGGTGTGCGGTCAGTTTTCCAGGTACTCCATGCTTTTTTGTTTTTAGTAATTTTCTCACAGTTTATTTGAGAGCATTCTGCAATTTTAGTTGAACCTAATTGGCTTTGCTTCTACTGTAAATGAAACTAGGAGTTAATTCAAATCATTTATTTATTTATTTATCTTCCTGTTATAGAAACATGCAACATATACTTTGCTGTTGATTTTGAAGTATTGCTTTGGTTATTGATTTAGTATATAACTATATAAGTGACACTAAGTTTTTGCATTAGTTCTATCCATGGTAGCTCTACTTAGTTATTGCATGTGTTCTTTTATTTCAATTGTTTGGTTTATTTATTTATTTAATTATAAAGAACTAAAATTGATCAATGAGATAATTAATATGTCAATATGTCATGCATTGATAATATGTGTATATTTGAATTTTCATTTTTTCACTTGTGTTTTGAAACAACTGCTTTTTAGTGCTTGTATTTTCACAGTAAATATCATAACCAACAAAAAAATTAGTTAAATTTCATTTTTAATTCAGACAGGTATTATTCTATTTGATGCTCATCAAACATAGCAAAGCTGATCTTTCCTTTTTTATCTTAATCACTCCCTTCTTTTGTAAAATCCTTCTCTAACTCGACAAATTCAATGAATCCATTTGTTGTGTGTGGCAGTTTGGACACTTTTCATTCTATACTTTGTTAGATAGGTATAGATCAAAGTGTATATGAACCAAGCACTTTTAGAACAAGGCATGGTTGTGTAATTAACCAGCCCAATCTCAAGTTGCTTTCGATAGAGTTTGTAAGCATAAGCCATGAATTGCACTTATCGATGAGTAGTCCATGAGTACAAGCCAAAAAAAATACAAGAGTTGTTTGTTCTATATTAAGCTAAAGACATCTTAAAATCTCAAAATTTGTAAAATTAGCTTTGCTTGAGATCTCTTGTTTAATTTTTAGATTTACATGGACTTGGCTTGAGCTTGATCAAGCTTTTTCTAGAGGTGCTTGGCTGATTTAAATCCTTATCATCAGAACATTTGAGTTTGATTACGATAGGTTTAACAAAACAAACTTCAATGCCCTGTACCCATATTTGAGCTCATTGCATATTTGCATTACATAGTGGTGAAGTTTACACATGGAACTTGAATTAGAGTTCAAGTCCAAAATAGTTATCTGCTTTGTTGCATATGGTATTATGGTGTGTTTAAACTCAATCATATATAAGGAATTCAAAGTCACAATCATTATATTCTACTAATGTGGGAAAAAAGCCAGCTCGTATGTGAACATACAAGTGAGATTATAAACAAACAGAAACCAAGCTTGACCGTGAACATAGTTGAACCAAACAAACCTTTGTTCTGATTCAGCATTTTCAGCAAATTTGTTAAACAAATACTAAAACCTATCTGAGATTTTGTTTGTTTATCTAGTTAGAGAATCATAAATGAGCTTAATAATGAGCTCTTTCATGAGTAGTTTGATGAAAGTTGAGTTGTTTACACCCCTGGTGTTAGGCTAGAATAACAATGCCACTAGTTGGAGGTGAAAACTTGTAGTAGATAAAGTTTACCCTTTTTCGTTTTACTTTTTCCTTCTAGTTTCGCATTTCTTGCTTTAATTCAAGAATTCTCTTTTGTTTCAGTTGAAGTTTATAAATAAATACTTTTACTAACAATTGTTACTCAACCAAACCATTTGTTTCATTAAATTTAATTTTTTCTAAATTGTTAAAACAAACATTATAAGTTTTAATTTGCTAAAATACTTTTACTCATTTCTATTTTTTTTATATTGCTTCCTTCACTTAAATACACTAACTTTACTATGAAAGGAATGAAATCAAAAGTGGAAAAAATTACAAAAGATATAAATAGATAACTAAATGAAGGGGAAAAAAAATCAAAGCTTGGGTTTACAACTAAATAAACCTATAAAACTTTTAGGAGAAAAGGGGAAATTTTGAACATGGAACATGATAAAGAAAAATAGAGTAAAAAAGCTAAGGGCATCATTAGTTAGTTTTTTCTTTTCCATTTTTTATCTCCAAATTTTCAACTATTTTTCGATTTATAATGGTTTGTGAGTAGGTAGGTAGGCGAAGGTAGGAGTTGATAAATAGGTGATGTATAAATTTGTAAGTGATTCAGATATTGATTTTAGGTGAAGTTATGTGTGTTTTGTATTTGAAAATTTTTCAAAGCATGAAAGAGTTGTTTCCCTGAATTCATTTGTCAAGTTGGATCTACAGTTTTCCATTTTGTGTGCTAATTTGGAAAACATGGATTAACATGGATTTTTACCGGTAAACTATGTTTTCCATTTTTCTAGAAAACTATATAATTCTCTAGTGGCCAATGACCTTGTGGTCAAGTGGCATGTAGTGACTCTCCCAAATGGGAGGTTATGAGATCGAGCCTCAGTGGAGGTGATATTGACTCTTTGTGCTTCAACAGGTTGAGAAAGTATAGATGAACAGATACTACAATGTAATAGAGCCAATAGTACTCAAAAAAAAATATAATTCTCTAGTATAAATAGGCCCTAATGCTTTAGGTATGGCAAAGTGGCTACAAAATTGTTCAAGAGGAATGAAATTTTGATATATTAAAAAAGCAAATACAATAAGCAAAAAGTTCGTATATAGTACTCCGTATCAAGCAAGAAGTAATGTGAATTATGAAAGAGAATATTGCATGAATGTGAACCATCACGGAAATGAGAAATTTACATTGCATAAAAAACAGGCCATAAGCATTTTAAACATTCGTGCAATTTAGACTTTCTTGTTACTCTCTAGCCTTTCATAGAGCAATCTGATGAAGCTTGTCAGCACTTCAAGTCTACTTGTTACGCACTTTAGCTTCTTTTTTTTTTTGGTAGAACTATATGATTATGCTTTGCCATGTGTTGCATTTTAATGTAAGAGCCATGCCACCTGGCTGCCAAATTGTTTTCGTGAATCTTCACTCTGGGAACTTGATTGCACCATTGTACTTTCACTGTTTTTCAATACCTGCATTTTGTACAAAAACATGTTACTAGTTTAGAGAGTTGTTTGTGGAAGCTGGAGCTATCAAATAAAACTTTAAATTTTTTATGGGGGCAGGGACTAGATAAAATGCATCTTTCAGTAAGTCACCTCCTTTCAATGCGTGTTTGATTTAGTATGGCTCAGGTATGTTTAACTTGATATTTTCTTATAATTTTGTAGATGATTGGACTGATTGTTTGGGACACTGGGTATAAAATAGTTTTTAAAAACTCTGTTTGTGGCACCCTGGTAAAAGCTCTGGATCTAGGGAAGGAACACATTAGCAAGTAACCTCTGTTTTGTTTTTATTTTTTAAATATTTGTTCCCATCGTGTTTGTCAGCAGATTGTTGTTTTAATATTCAAATTCTTTGGAGGCAAGACAGACTATCTAGGGTGTGTCCTGTATTTGGTTGAAGACAGTAATTAATTAATTGCCTTAGCAGTCCTTGTTATGTGTGTGTCAACTTTTTTGTTTTTTTTTTTTTCTTTGGCATCTCTGGAATGATTACATTTGTATAATGTGTTGGTAATGTTAGTGACCTTCACATGCATTTTATGAGAAATTTATGGATTGCTGTGTACACTTTCTTTATGCTGAACTACATTTTAGGTTCTTTTTCCATCATTTTGTTGTCCTCTAGTTGTGATGTGCAGATAGAAGAAATAGTTACTAATCTACTTAAATGATACATTATATTTGCTAAGATGGTGCAGCTAACAGCTTTCTGTTGCATTTGCGTTTCCAGTTAGAGCACTGAATGTGAATCAACAAAATGTGCTGAGTGGATTTTGTTAAAGGTTATGCTCTATGCTGTGTGGTTGGATGCTAGTGCAAGGTACATCTAGTTGTTAACTAATCTCTTGCTGTGCATGCTATCATGGATTCATTACATTTCTTTTAGATTGTTCAATTGTGTGTATTTTTTTCTGCATGTATATATCTTGGAACTTACATGTCTGGCACTTCAGTTCAATAGAGACATAACTTATATTTCTAATGCACTTACCAATAGAAAATGAAAAAGAATATGGTTATGAAGCACTGGATAATATGTAGTTCCTAGTATGATTCCGGTGCTCAACATTCATTTTTATTTAGTCATCATGACATAGGTAACTATACTTTGGTTACCTCGCCCGGTTGCCCAAACCATGTCAATTGGAGTGTTCCTGAACAACCTTTGGTTCTTATAAGATCCTTACAACTGAGTTATAAATTTGTGACCATGGCTTTGATTCTGTGAAATGGATTGTTCATACACTCTTCTGGAGTCAATATCTTTTCCACTAGTGCAGTTGTAATCTGCAACATTTAGAGTAAGATAAGTCGTCGATAGGTTATTGGTTAGTTTTTTATTGCAGTAAAGATGCAGTTACCCCAATTCCGTAGCTCCTGATGTGTTCTCAGAGTTTTGTTGCTGTGGCTGGCAAAGCTGGAGATTGACAGGTACATGTGGGTCCTCATTAATACTTAAACCGTTAGTAAGGATGGCATTCCTGCTTATTCCATTCTTGCCCCTTGATCCATAAACCTGAAGTGCAAAGGAAACATCTTTGCTGAGGGTCACAGGGGGGAGTGTCACCTTACTTCTTCATCCTGGTATAGGAGAGTGGAAGAAGGAATTTGATTTTCTAGAAGGATAATTTAGGCTTTCATGTTTTGCTTATTGTGATACCTTCTTATATAATTCCAGGTTTTCCTCACGAATTAGGTTTACCTTGTCATACAGTTCCAGGTTTTCTTGATGTATGAGACTTCCCTGCAAGGAAGAAAATAAATTAGAAATTAATGACTTTTCCTTTTTAGTAAAATGTGGACAAGCAGTAGCTGCAGATTTGCTTGGTTGACCTTTTGGTTTAGTTCATGTATCTCATCAAGTAAAATTTGGTCCTACAAAATGCAGTTATGTCAGTGCTTATAATGTTTACTATATGATACTCTTTTTGTGAGAAATTGGAGCTTCTGACCTTTCTTGTACGGACACCACGAAGACTCATTTCCAGCTGGTTCTCCAAGCTTTGTAAATCTTTCACACTCAGACCAGTAAGTTCTTCACCCATCATTTGCCTATAATCACCATTGTTGTTTACAACTTAGGTCTCTATTTGTGTCATTTAGAAATCATGAAAAGAATTTACTGATGCTCTGAGTTCAGTGTAAGCACCGAGGTTATTGGTGCCTATTACTGCAAGCACTCTGTTACATATCGAATATTGTCTAAAGCATGGAAAGGATTAGCAATGAATATAAGCAGAGATTGCTTCGAAAAATAAGGGGCAGAAGTGACTTGCATCTCTCTTCTCTCCTCTGTAGCTCAAAGAAAATATGAAATAATATGCAGAAAAAGAGTTTCTTATATTGACTGATTAATATTCTTCTCAACAATATTCTCACATTCACTTTCGACAGCACTCATACAGCTGTCTAAATGTGCCAAACTAGTTTTTTATTAGCTACCTTTTGCTTTAACCATGAAGTCAGAAGCTAGAGTGTCATTCCAAAGTAGCATGCCTTCAGATAGATAGGAATCATGGAATGTAAGCAAAAGAAAGGTTTACCGATGATTTTCCTGCAAGTTTTGCAGTTGTTGCCTTAGCATGGCTGCTTCTCTTTGCCAGAACTGTAAATCATGAAAAACATATGTATTGATCTAAAATATCTTTCATTTCCATGTAAAGTGGATAATGTCATTTGCAGTGTGAAAGAGGAAATCATATAAAACTACAAAAGTGTTCAATCAAAAGTAGAATAGAACTCAGGGTTATCTCATAATTCATGCATCTGCATATATGTTTCAGGTTAAAGTCAAATAATATGTTTGCATTTGCTAACTTTTTTCTTTAACCTTGACAAGATGGTCTGGGTAAGGTCACACTTCTGGCAGAGCTTCATGGCTATTTTACTTCACACTTGCATTGAACAAATCAGCATATATTAATCAGGTTTGCATTTGCTTTGAAGATCAGAGCTCTCTCACCATTGTTTTTATATAATGTATTATTGAATTTTTCATGTCTGATTTCAAGTATTTCATAGCCATGACTTGAGGTTGATGCTCAAATATGACAGTGGAAATTGGTTGAAACCTATTTGTCCTCTGTTACTCCAAATCTCTATATGTTTTTAAAAGAAATATTTTAAGAACTCAATTACTCAAAATCCTGCAATTGTTCCAGTAGTCAGAGGTTAGTCCTAAGTAATTCAAATTGTTTACACTTCTGAGAGCTAGGAAAACTTTACTAATTCTAGGAAGCTTTCTGGTCTTTGTCCATGTTGATTTATAACTAAACTTGAAATTGTTGTAATATATACCTATAGGGTTTTGGGTGAGTGCAAATGGGGAGACTTTGAAATTATTATTGATGTTGAAGGAAAGTTTAGGTATAATTCTAGACGACAGCAGGTTGGAAAACAAATTAGCAAAGTTATAGGAAAGTGAAAACATCAGGTTTGAAAGGAAAGGTCTTTCCAGGAATTAGAATCCATCTCCTTGATCCCTGAAAATTACTTCTCTGCTCAGCCATATGTTCTGTATGGCCCTGAACACAACCTGGGGAGAAACCTTGAATATACATGTGAGGAGTGATTTCTGGATATAGGGGAGGCTAATGATACAAATGCTGTTTCAGTTTAGAAGCAATTTTGGTCTCATATTACTTCTGAACATTGCAGATGTTCAATGTTTCTTCTATGCCGCCTCTTGTAATCGTGATCTGTTAAAGAACGAACAATTTTTTCAAAAGGAAATTTTAAGTTCTACTGCATCTTGCTGATTTCATAGTGACCTCCCGATATTTTCTTTCCTTCTGCACTGTCATAAGGATTAGTTAATAAACATCTGCTTAATGATTAGGTGACAATGCAGAAAGGTTAGAAGAACTAGATATCTTGTGAGTTATTCTTCCCTTGTGTCTTTCAGCCCATCATGTTTAACTCCCTGCATCTCAAAGTAAGGATTATGACTCTGGGTCCTTTAACTTAAATTTATATGCCGGATACAAATTTTCCTTTTCAAGCATTCATTTTCTGATAAATCCTTCAGAGCTGAACCAGCTGCCCTCAATGCAGCTCCAGCACGGTAATCAGGAGGGTCTTATTGCATGCCATCATGGGATATTCAGAAACTATAAAAGAGAGGGTTAGCTTATATTTGAGGTACCTAAAATTTGTCAGTGTTCTAGTTGTAGCAATTAGAATCATTGGACTTGATAGTTTGTGTGCATCTCATATTCATTAGCGGGCATCTTAGTTTAGCTACTAGCTAGTAGCATAAAGTTCATAATATCCCTCTTGCTTTCAGTGGTTTTGTATCCAAATATTGTCCAGGTTGTATACTAGTAGTGTTGTTGCTAGGCGTCTATGTAGTCACTTGCATATATTTTCATTTTGCAATGAGCAGAATATGCTTTAGAGGATATGGACAGGAATAAAATGAGGAGAAGATTACAAAACCTCTTAAGGAGAACTACAGTGTGCTATATCCAATCTATACACTATAGCATGGCTTTAAATTATGCCAAGCAACTCTCAATAGAAAGGTAACCTCCTGGCCTTGTACCCAGGGGGAAGGCACTAAGGAATTAAGTGCTGGACACTGAACCTTTGCTATACAAGTTGATGCTTGTCTACCAGTGTGCCCTCCTCCCTAGTCCTGGCCCTAAAGCTTCTCCTTTGGACATCCTGGTATACAGAAATGGGCTTCTAGAGAGTCTTTTAAAGGATTTTACATCTAACTAATTGCTTGATGGCGATATACCAAATGACCAGTGTTCTTTAACATAATCATAAAGCAGGCTTTCTTGTATATTATTACTATGCTAAAACTATTGAGTTTTTATTTCCACTTAATTGGTCTTTGTTGTGGGATTTGAGGATTTAACATAATGTGAATTTCATTTGCAACACAGTCCTTGAGTTTACTAGTAGGGCATTTGAGTATCTTGTACTGTGAATTTTGATCTCTTTCTGTCTGCCCTATTTGAAGGCATTCTTTCAACAGTGACCTGTTTAGGTTCCAGGCCCAAACCAGAAGTTCAGGTTCAGAAAAAGAGGAATTGGAACCAAATCTTTTATAGGGGAGGTTCCAGTTCATAAACTGGCCAGTTGAGGTCCGGTTTGTGAACCTTCTTTTACTTTTGTTCTTCTTTGAAGATTTTCTTTAATGGCTATAACCAGAACTGGAACCATATAAGTCCTGATTCCATACCAAGACCAAACATTAAGGTTCAGTTTTGGTTCACACAGTAACAGTTCAGGCTGAACCAGAACATCCGGATGTTTTGTTAACGTTTAATTTCCTATGCTTTATTACCTTTAAATTATCCATCTGAAGAATGTTTTCTGAAAACTGAGTCATTTTTCAAAAAATATTTTTATTTTCAGTGGTTGGTTGATTCAAGAAATATGTCTTGGTGTGTTTGGTTCATGGTGGTAGTGAGGTGGTATTGTGGTGATGGTGTTGGTGGTGTGGTGTTGGTGTGAAAATTGGAAAATGAGGTTATTTTCGCTTGACCAAAGAGTCATTTTTCTTTTGACTTACATTTTCAACCATTTACCAAACACTAAAAACCCGGAAAATGATTTTCAGAAATCATTTTTCGGATTTTCAAACACACCCTAAATACCAGCTTAAGTTTTGTGCCAAATCTATAACTGAGTAGTTTATAAGAGAACAGTAGAAATATGACTGAAAAATCAAATCAATCCAAAAGCTATATGGATCACTGGATCAAAAGTCTATTGTTCTACATATATGATTGTCTTTCCCAATTACAGAGTACTTTAAAAAATATACAGTACTTTCTCTATTATGGGTGAATTTTTTTAATTTTTTATTTTTTATTTTTTATTTTTTCCATTTAGTTGTTGAAAAAGGTACTCTTTGTTTCCACGTTTAGAATCTGAAAGACTCACAGATAATCATCAAGCTGGATAATTGGAAAGCAGTTACTTAAAATTACCTTGACCTCAGAAGTTTGATTTGCCAATTGGTAATCCTCCTCCTTTACTTTCTTGTACCGATCAATCACTGACCTCATGCTGTGAAAATTTTTAGTACAATTGTGAAATTTTTTTAGTACAATATCATTGGGATTTATCATCTAATATTTACTGATTCTTAATAAGAAAAGATCTAACAGTTATGGCATTTTATATTTTGCTACTATATTTGTTTACTCTTGCCAATGTTTTAGACTATTCTGTTCTCTTGTCAGAGGAAGAAATACATGACCTTAGTCTCCAATGTTATAAGTTTTGAGGCATTGAAGATTGTACTTTTGGTTAGACCACTATGACAATTGACAAACCTTGGTGATCTTTTTTCTGTGCCACATATTGGTTTAACCTTTTACCAAGTTATTATTATTATTTATTTGTGTTCTATAATGTTACTGAGTCTGGTTAAATAATGGTCAGGACGTGTAAAACTCAATGGAGGATTTAATCTTGTTCAACTTTTATAGCAGTACATAATACAATTAGTTTATACGAGATTTATATTTTTTTAATTTTTAATTACTTTTTAGAACTGTTACAATATTAACGACTTTCTTTTTGTCATATTTCAGCAAAACTCTACTGATTGTACATAGTTTTAGTATTCAAAATTCTGAGGGCAATTGATATCAGCAGTATCTCAGAAACAGCAAATAGAATAATGAAAAGCAAACAAATAACAATCATGAGTACAGAGTACTCCCTAGCTTGCACTGTAACTTTTGTTTTCTTTTTTACTATTTGAATATATTTACCAAATTGAAAGCATTTTTATTGACAGTGAAATATCAGAAACTGCACTTTACTATTTGAATATATCTATCAATATATGTATGATGTACTGTTAATTCCTTCATATATATATATAATATAAAAAGAAAACCATTTTCTAGTTGCTTCGTGTGGGTTATATCTAAATTTCAATTGATCGCTCCACCATGGTTTCCATAAAATTCCATAGGGATATTGTTGAAGGACTAGCAAAGGTTAGCCTTGTATACTTAGTGGCTAGGTCGGCAATTTTACATCAAAAGAGGTTATGGAAAATTGTAATGAAATTGACCAAAACAAAGAAAATATACATAATGGATTTATAAATTTTCATTCAAAGTGCATTACTTTGAGAAAAAAAAAATCCCCATTTTAAAAGCAATGTATCTATGGTGTATATTTATTTATATATTATATCAAAGAAAAACAAATTGTTTCATGTCACTTGTCTAAAAATTAACCCTTTAGGTAATCAAAAAAATAAATAAATAACCCTTTACCAACCAAAGCAAAGTATATCTCCTGAAATAATCGGCAAAACACTATAAAAATGCTTTGGGCATGTATATGTACTTATATTTTATTTAAAAAAAAAAAAAAAAAAAAAAAAAACAGGGACATGTTAATGTGTACTTTCACACCCCCCCCCCCCCCCCAAAAAAAAAAAAAAAAAAAACATTGAACTTTATTTTTTCATTTCACGCAAAATTAGAACCCATATTTTGCATGTGGTAAAATTATGTTTAATATTATTAATATTAATTTTTCATTTTGAACAGAGAAGATATCCAATTTAAATTTCATACACACGACTTATATCTCTTGCATGAGTCTTGAGACTATGTCAATAGTATAATCATTAATCATTCAGATTATAAAACAACATCAAAGCGTATATATATGGTTAAATTACTAGTTCTATTTTACTTGTCATGTTTATTATTTATTAGTCAAATCATCTCTTTCTTCTTTACTCTTTTTTTTTTAAATAATTTTTAAATTTTGACTCTTTTTTTTTTTTTTGCTTACAAGTATTTGTTTTGTAGTTTTTAAGTATATAAATTTTATATATTAATATTAAACTTAATACAGAGTTATAAAAAAATAATTTGTAAATAACTCCAATCAAGCCTTGTTAATAGAACTAGACATATAAAATGAGACGAATGGGATAGACAAATTCTCTTATGAGACCATCTCACAGATCCTCATATTACAAGTATTACATTTTTTTCATCAAAAGTACCACATTTTTTATCATAAATATTACACTCTCTCTTATAATAATTTGTTCATGATTAGTATTATATTTTCTAACACAACTATTACATTTTCTAGCATAACTATTACATTTTTATTATAACCCGACTCGTCTCACATATAAGGATCCATGAGACAGTCTCACAGAAGATACCCTCTTCATATATCATGAATATGTAATAATAATACAAAGTTCAACCACTACACAATAGTACAAAACTGCATAAAACATACAGTTTGTATACACAATTAATTTTAAAATATTTACCATGTTTTATGTGTCTCGCGGGTTTAGTTCTAGTTGCTAATTATAGGTTAAGGTTAACAAAAATCTGTTATGGAACCGTCGTTATAGGGGTTGCCTTTAGTTAGAGTTGTCATGATACACAAGAATTAAATAATAAACCCCAAAATTAACAGCTAAGGAATACAATTACTCCGTATTTTTAATGTTGAATATGTACATTCTACATCATAAAGACTTGTACATAAACATTTATCATTATTAGAAATCTTGCATTTTCTAATCACCTAAAAATATTGATAAGAAATAGCGCCTTTGTTTTCTCTTTTTCTAATAAAATCTCGACAAGCTAAGAGATCGAAGTTCTATTCCTTTAGAATTCATTAATAATATTTCAATAAAAATATGGACTTAATTTTAGCCTAAAGATGAACAATTTATAATTCAACGCGGTGTCAATTTAGAACATTGTCATTATTAAGCTAATCCTTGTTTTAGACCAAAAGAAAGCGGGAGAGCGAGAGAGCCCCTCCCGCGCGGCCGCACCATTATATTACCTCAATCTAATAAGTCAAAGAAAAGTAATGGAGAGAAGAAATAGATTTACCTATACATGCAAATTCATTCATATGCAGCAGTTCACATCGTTCTTCAGGGAGCAAAGAGTGAAAATGGGATGAGGTCAACCATAAACATTTAATTCTTCATTTATGTATATTCATTATATTCCCGTAATTCAAATGTCAAGTCAAGATGTTATATGAAAATTCACAAATAAACTTTAATTAACCAAAAATTTACTAAATGTTCATGTTAAATGTGATCATTTGTTGATATTCAAGTGAAACCCTTTTTAAATTAGTTAATAGCACCACTTCGAATCCACATTTATTTATTGTTTTAAAATCAATCTAATAACCAAGTAAAAAACAATTCAGACATAAACATTTCTCTCTATCTTTTATATATTATGATCTTTACTTTGGAATAGATACTAAACATGCATGTAGAACGTAACTTAGAATAATTATGACATAAACAAGATGTAAGCTAAACATCACTTTTAGGTAAGATTAAGGCCAATCAAATCAATAACGCTTCTGATCAATATAAGTCAAAATGGGAATAATAATATTGTTGGGCATGTAGAAAAATTAAAGGCTTAGGAATACGATGTAATTAAGAAACTTGAATTAAAAATGGTTAAGACTTGAGAGCAACACCGTAATGTTCATGTAAGGAATTAAAGTAAGGCTATGTATGTGTCACTGGCACTCAGGTTACCCTCCCACTGATCCAAAACAAAAGTATGGGTATATACATACATAAAGTTAAGTTCACTATAATATTTATTTGTATGTAAGCAAATCTGATCTTTTGTAATGTTATTATATATAGTGGTCCACTTTTTCTAGTATTGGTATTCTACTATTCTTTAAAGGAAAGATACATCTCATTTTATGTCTGTGACTCAATTTATGAGAATTGACTCACTTTTTTACAATTTATTTGGCATAATATTAGAAAACTTTTAGTGTAATTTGACAAAATTAAAAGAAAATTTTTAATTTTGTCAAATTACAAAATGTATCATGTCATTTATTATTTTTAGTATTTGACATTATTATGATTCACCGTGAAAATGAAAATTTTCATTAAAACACATATATTCCATATTTTTAGAAAATTTACCATAATTTTATTAATAAAATAATTACAATTACAATTTCTCACCTTATAAAATACACTAATATAATTAAAATCTTTTATAAATCAAAATTAAGTTAACCCTAAGGCTAGGGACTTCCTTCTTTAATTTAAGAACAAAATAACAAATATACCACACACTTCCTGGCTTGGACCTCAGAGCCAAGGCTAGGGACTTCCTTCTTAACCATTTTGCCAAAGAGGTCATTGGCAGCTAGCTTTACCATACTATACTTTAGAGTAATCTCAAAATTCTTAGGGGCTGCATGCACAACTGAGTTTCTGTGCCTAAAAATGGCAAAAACTAAGATCAAACTCAACTGTAATTAGGACACTGCTGGCTCAAATGCTCAATCACCAAGCCAGTTCAATTCACACAAACTACACACTGCAGCTTCAGCAGTGAACTAAACATACACCCAGTAGCTAGCACTTATCTTGACACTAATCACTGCGTATTTGCAATGCCTAAAATGTTTCTGGTCATCATATCCATAATTCCCCCTTCTAAATGTGCTTCACATAGACGCTAAATCATCTGAACCGCTAAAGTCTAAACACACCATTATGGTCGCTAAAGCGTGATAGTGTTGTTAAATTAGTTCACACACAGGCAAAAAAACAAACACAAATCATGCATTAATTATATGCAAATCAGAAAATCATACACTTATGCTTTTAACTAACCTACAAATTAAATTTTAACTTCAATTATGAACGAACAAACCAGTCAACATGAATTATTTTAGAAAATCGTATCAACACAAAAAGCAATTTCCACGGTATATATATACATCCTATCAGTTAATTGTTAAGCTTAATTTTGTTTCAAAATTATGAATTATTAATAGTTAATAAACACATAAATATATATAAAATATATATTCACACATGTATAATATAGAGGAGATCGAAGAACCTGGAGCTAGCGTAATCGTAGAGCTTGCCGGTGCTGGAGAAGATGACGACTCCTACCTCCGCGTCGCACAGAATACCTAGCTCCTTCGCCTTCTTCAGCAATCCATTCCTTCGCTTCGAGAAGGTCACTTGCCTGCTCGTCGAATTGTCGATCCTCCTTATCACTATCTTTCCTCTCCCCATTCGTCTCCGATCCCCTACCTGTAGATCTCCTCCTTCTCTCTCCCTCTTCCTACCTAGGCATACGCGGACGATCGATACATGTAACAGAAATACGTATATACGCAAATACTAGCATATCAGTGAACAAGGAGAAAAAACGGATACATCTGTAAAATTAGAAAATATATAGTTGGAGAAAAAATGGAGAATACGGCGGAAAATCTTTGGATGTAAATGTATTTCCGAGAAAAATGGAAAAGGAAAATGAAGCGAAGGCTTACTTGATGGAGACAAAAGCGGGCTTGGCAATCGTCGTTTTTCGGACTGTCTTTCAGATTTGAGAATCAGCCTATATAAGGAAAGAGCTTCTATAATTGTAAACCCTGGTAATGAAAAGCCTGGGGCGAAACCGCTTTGAGAAAACTGCTTTATGAAACCGCTTATGAGGGTTCCACGTGGACCAATGGGATAGCGTAATGGATTTTATATGCGGTCATGGTCGTTTGAAAAGCGCCGACTGTCGTATGGATCATCAACACGTGGTGGTAGTGGAATTTTTATACGGAGTACTTTTTCTTCCTCTTTTGGGAATTCTCCTCTTCGATGCTATGGGCAGTGGTTTCCAAATTTGCCCCTTCATGATTAGCGTACAGTGTAAACAAAAAACAATAAACAAAAAATAAAAAAATCGAGGTTTAAAATGACAGTCATATTATATTTAGTGTTAACTTCTTTGATTTTCACAAAATAATCTCCGGAAGTTTGGTTAACATAAAAAAAATATCTTTTTTTTCTTTTTACAAATTTGAAGAAAAATAGATTTTATATTGTTTGGTTGATAAAGGATTTATTTTAGTACTATTGACTCTGTTACAATGTACCTATTGAAGCACAATGGCTCAATAATGTCCTCACTTTTCATTGAAGCTCGGAATCATAACCTCTCATTTGGGAAAGTCACTAAGATCATATTTTAAAAAATTATTCAAATACAAATTAAAACATGCACACTTGTTAAAGATAATATATAAAAATATATATTCTAATTAACAATTTTTTTTAAATATGATCTTTTTCTTTTAAATGCATCTAAGGGATTGAAGACTAAAAACATAATTAAAATAATGGTCAAATTAGTCATTGAACTACATACGAAAATGCAATAAGAATTCAACTTAAAAATAATAATAATAATTGACTCCTTGAATAAATCAAATTATGTGTAATTGAGTAAAAAATGACATATTCTCCCAATTAACCATATATTGACATGGATGTTACCATTTAATAAATTAAAATTTATTTATTTTAACAATTCTAAATAGTTATTTAAAAAATGAAGAACCCAACTCCCCTCCCCTTCATCTCTGTCATAGACGAATTGATTATATTGCATTTCGTCTCCAACTAGTATAGAGACAAAAGTAAGGGGTTGGATTTTTATTTTTAAAAAATATTTTAAATTGATAAAATAAATAAATATTTTAACTAGGGACATTGAGATCATCTATATCATTTGAGAAGACAATCAATGTGTTAACTACTTGCTAATCTGGGACAAACTGAAGAGTGGGGGGAGGGGGAGGCAAAAATTCTGAACCAATCCCGGAGGGGATCAGGACCTTGTTGGAGAAAGACGCTAGAGGAGTTGCCACGAGAAAAATCTACTAACCTTAGAACCTTTTGGTCCCTAAAGCTCACTAAAAAAACACTTTAGGTTAGATATTTTAATTCTTTTTTATATAAAATTATTTATTACTCATGTATTTATAAGTTTTATAATAGATTAATTGTATTCAAAATTTTAATAATTATTGTTAGTGACTTTTGAAGACATGAAAAAACAGGGAGGCATTTTCGGTCATTTAAAAAAATGTGTCGCTACAATAATTGAGAGAAAGGGTATGGGGGCAATTGAGGAAATAGCATTGCCATCGTGGCTCTGACCCCACTAATCAGTAATCAACCCAAAAGACCAGTTGTCACGTACACCAACAAAATAGTGCTGGGACCCACGTGTTAAGTCTCAATTGTGTGATGGCTTCAGTTTTCGGGTTTTAAGGTTACCATAATAAGGAAGTCCTAAAACGTGCCCTGCAAAAATCCTAACGTTCCACGACGTATGTTTTCAGATTGTCCCCTCCGCTTCTCTCTCATAGTCTAAAACAGTAACACATTAAAATTAAGCCTCCATCACTCAATACTCTAAAAACTATATAATCCATCTCTAACCTAAGTGACACGTAAATTGTTAACGTAATTGTAAAGTTAACAGATTGACCATGGTCATCAGTTTGAAATCTAAGCAAAAAACTAATTAGAAATTTGTATGTAAGTTTATGTCTTATTTATTTATTGTGTTATTTTATCCTCAAATATATAAAAAGAGTATTCTCTTTTGCATTGTAATTAACTGTTGTTAATATTAATATTTGTCACAATGTCGTAGGTCTCTTGCAAAGTAATTGGATATGTCGGATTTTGAGTCTAAGAATACCTTAAAAATTATGAGAGAGTGTTTTGTCACCTTGGGTTTATGATATATAATTAATTTTGGAGTCTGGTTTTAATTGATTGGTGAAAAAAAAATTCTATGGCCATGTTAAAAAATTAAAATAAATTAAGCATTAATATAATAATATGTGCATAGTAATTTCGCTTTTTTTTTTAATATTAATAAAGAGTAAAGACACCGTAATAGCTAATAGGGGTTAATATTTAATTTAATACAATGCAGTAGCCTTTAAAAATGATCCACTTGCCTTATTAATAATAATACTGTAATAAATTGCCAAATGTCGTAAAAATTATGTTACTCTTTGTGGAAAACCTAAGCTAAAAAGTAAGCTAAAAGTGCCTAGAAAATATTATCCTTAATTAGCTGTCATTAGCATCATTGTTTCTTCCGAGACCCGAAGAAAGTTTCCGACCATACTTGCTATGATCAATGGAAACTCCACTATGGTTTGGTTTTGCACGTAAAATTAAATGAGTAGCGCCTGAGTGGTCTAAACGGTTCTAGGCGCTGACCTATACAAATAAAAAATTAATTCATGTGTGAGTGTATGTCATATATTATATTATATATATATTTCTTACTTCTCTTACTTATATAAATAAATAAATTTAAATATATATAAATATAATAATTAACAAGGCCGACTCGCTCGAGTTAACTCGGCTAACTCTGCCGAGTTGGGCGAGTTAACTCGACCAAATTCGGCCCAATCGGTCACCAACTCGGCCCAGTCGGCCGAGTTAGGCGCTAGGCGCTCAGCCACCTAGGCAGACGCCTAGGGAGCAATTCGTCTCGGTCTAGGAGCGCCTAGCGCGCGGGTGCCCAGGCGGAAATTTTTGCAACAGTGTGTAGGACATGCCCATAATGATGTGAGTTATAATGAAGACCTTGTGTCTGCCATTTCGAAATGATAGTCAATTGTTCAAAATTTAAATTAAAAAACAAAAAGGATTTGGCCATAAGTGGATCTGTGGATGGGGTTCAATGCATTTCTTAGCACATTACTATGAGCCGTGAGGAGAAGTGGTGCACGTATATAAATATATAAATTATCTTTTTTTTTATTATTGGTAATGAGTTACTATTCAATAATGTGCACTAAGTAATACCGCCTTAGCTTGCTTACGTGAGAGTTCAACTAGGGAAGTTTTGGCAAAAATGAATAATTTATTTATGTTGTTAGTGATACATGTCCACTATTTAACATAGATACTTAATATGTCTCATAGTTACATTTATTTTTTATTTATTAATTTTGCACTTAAACTCATAACTACTACATGATGACATGCATGTATTGGGTAAACCTTACTCATGTGTAATAGCACACAAACTATATAAAAAAGATAAATCACACTAAAAAACCTTATATAATAGACTCGAACAACAAAATATTAACAAAAATCAAACTTACAACCTTCTCATACAAATATTATGCTCCACCGTACCAGTTCTTCCCACAACTAAACCATTAAATTTTTAGAATAAATTGTGGGTTAGTTTCCGCTCATCTTTTTATGGATCTACACATTTTAAAAACGCGAGTTTCCTCTCTCATAATAGCAGTACAGTATGGCCGCCATTTTTAATACGGAACATATTAATAAATTATTATGATTTGGTCTGCAAATTTAATCATTATAACCTATACGTTAGAACATATTAGTTGATCAGACCTAATACTTTCGTGTATGATTCTGATAGACAAATTTAAATTGGGTGTAGTATATGAATGCGGACAAATTGAATATAGCATAAAAGAGTTTCAATTATAATTAGCGAAAATAATGTATACTTTAAAAAAAAAATTCTTCATCAAGTAATTGATCTTTATTTTTTAATTTAGTTCTGGTCGCATTAGCAATGACTCTTATTCAAAGAAAAGTATAGTCTAGAACATTCTAATATGATACACCCTTTATAAGGGTCAAACCTCCAATTTTGTGCATCAAAAGGAGTGGTTAAAGGGGTAGAGTAGGGTTCTTATACCAGAAGGTCACAAGTTTGATTAATGTCAATATCATATTGACTGAGCCCGTCGCATATGATTTTCTTAGTGCAGCTTACCTTTCTTGTATGATTTAATTTATTAGTTATTACACGGAAACGAGATTTACCCATTTACCTTTCTTATGTGATTTATGAACTATTACACATGAGCGGGTTTACCCATTGCGATTTACTTCTCTTGTACAGTTCATCGGTTATTATACATAAGTAAAGTTTATTGGCAGGGCCGGCCCTGGGCAAGTCTGCCCAGGGCTGCCGCACAGGGCCCCTATTTAAAAAAAAAAAATTCTATATATATAGTATATAAGCATAACTGGCCAAGACCACAAGCCAAATCCCACAAATCTTAGGTAATTTGCTTTCGAAAAGGTAATCTCTTTCCTTAATTTCACGCAATTCTATGTAATATATATATATATTATATAAATAGCATTAGGCATCCCTTTTCCGGTTTTCCCCAATCTATTTAGGCAACATCCTTCACCCTATGTATTTATATTAATATATTATGTATACAGTATATAAATATTAGATTATTAGTTTGATTCCATTAACATTAAGCATTAGTCATTACCGAAATTGTTGCATAATGTTTATTTGCACAAATCTTACAAATAAACTACAGGATCACAAACGAGTAAGACGATAAACGCAGTTCGATAGGATTGAAGAATTCTTCTTGATCATACAAAGTCACAAATTTTTAAGTTCTTCAATTCTCTTAAAGGTAATTAAAATTACTAAATATTTCACAATTTTTGTTTATTGTTTTATTTACATGACTTAATAATTCTTATTTCTGAATAATATATTCAAAAGTTTGTTTATTGATTAATTATTTGTTCATAGAGTTTCTAAATAAATTCTTATTTTTTCTTTAGGGTTTTATAATTATGTCTTCAAGAAAATATTCATCTGGTTTTGAAAAGCGTAAAAAGAAAAAGAAGAATTGAGCAACTAACTCAATCTCAAAAGAGAGCTCTTGAAAAATTCATTACAAAAGAAACTCAAATAGATGTGCAAAAAGATGATGCTAAGGAAAAATTATTAGATGTTAATCTTCATATAGAAGATCAAGATAATCGTGAGATTGGAAAAAATTTAAATGATAGTGTACACAACGATGATAGGTACCATTCTGACATAGTTGTTTAGATGATACTCCTGATGAAATTTTAAATGTATTTTTTATACAATATTTATATTTTTAATTTTTGAAACAACTTTTTGAACAATTATTATTTATATATACAAATTGCTTGAAAAAGGGGTCCAATTTAAAATATTGCACAGGACCCCATATTTTATTGGAACGGTCCTGTTTATTGGTTATTATACATAAGCAAGATTTCTTACTGCACTATATTAACTATCCACTTACCACCTATATATCCTTCTTTCATCAAATATCAAATATGTTTTCTTATCATTTTGAAGAAAAAAATGCCCATCCACCAAATGGAGTATTTGAATATGCATTTTTGTGAATGTAATTATGTAAATGTGCTGAAGATGGGTCACTCAAATCCCATACAACCAATAAGCATAATTTATAGGGTTTAGGAACTCTCAACTCTTTAGCTGAGTGGCCCAACTCCCACGTGAAGCATGATATCGTGGACCGATAGGATTCCTTCTTTTGCTTAATCCACCCAATAAATTAATTAAAGAACCTGGCCACAAACAAAACCAAGGAAGGATCGGATAATCACTGCACATAATTAAAGTAAATTAATTTTAAATTAATTACTTCACCTCTAACTAAAAAAGTAGGACAAGTGTCAATCATCAGCCGAGTTACCTTCGAATACCAAGAAACCAATTCCTAGATTCCAATACCAAATCAAAGTATTATAATGTTTCTTACTGAAAGTGTTCACACTATACCGTGGAGGACCACAACATTTTATTTGTAAATCATACCATGAGAGTATATATGATATCTAATTCAATTTTTATCTTATTATTACGATGAACTCATTAAAATATCATTATTGAAATATTATGTTATGTAATAAACGTTTTAACTCGCACTTTTTATTATTACACGAATAATTTCAATAGACTAAAAGGGTATTGATTGTCCGTCGTTTCATTTCAAAATTTCATGTTCATATCATCTTGCTTCCCTAAATTTCCTAGCTCTGTGGTGGCCGGAAATGGATAAAAGTACCATCAATATGTAATAAGTGTTATAATTATTTCAGATTTAAGTTATTGACTACTATATGTAAATTAACTACCCTCACTATGAATTCATTATATAATCATGTTATATAGTAAAAGGTTTAGTCATATAATAATGTCTCGTGAAAGTAATTGAGTTAGGCAAACATAACTTTGAAAAACTATTGAAGTTGATATATAATGTGTAGATTAAAATTATTGTGATGGCATACCATCAATAATAATATTTTTAAAGAAATTTTTTAATACTTTTTATTGCAATATCTTTTTGTCATAAATTTTCAATACATACATAACAAAAATAGGCTATTACTTAAAAGACAAATAAACTTTAACAAAAATATATTATTCCTTGAAAACTCAATAATAATCTAATACCAGGACACCAAACCCCTCAAAATAATTATTCTTGGAAAACAGCTCAAATTTTTATAATACTATTTTCAATTAAAAATATATATCAAACAATCATTACTATTTTATTTTAAACATATTTCGTGAGTTAAGCAATCTGTAATATTTATATAATCCTTTTTAAGTGTGGAAATAAGTAATAAAATACTCAGGTGTAAGCAGTCTGGTGCACGCAAATACTATAGTCTCGCAAGTGTCATTGCACACCAATACTTAATAGTGGATTGTACATAATTTGAGCAAAATATGAGTGCATTGATTAAATATAATATACTTATCAAAGTCAATAAATTCGGGCCATCACATGGGCTAAAGAGGACCACTATTTCTTTTTTATATTTTCATAACCTAAAATTTTCTATTTTGTCAGACTATATTCCCAATCTCATGAACTTGTCTTAAATCTGAGAAGGAAAATTGAATTAATTTAACTTCAAAACTCAATACAAAAATTATACATTTATGTGCACAAAAAGTTTAACCAAACTCTCCAATGATTGTGATAAATATTGAACTCTTATCTTACCGCTAAAAGTAAATATTAAGTGAGACTTTTCATCTATTAGACATTTTTCATTGGTTTCTCAATTCTCGTTTTAGGTAAGTAGGCCATAGACCAATACAAAGGGCACTGCTGCCAAGACAAGAACATTGTGATAAAAAGCACACTGCTACATTCTACATTCACAACCTGTATTAAACAGCGTGCATTTCCTTTAGGTAGCAGTGTCGTGTATATAATATATATATATATACTTTTTTTTTAATGCGTGATGATAGGGCGGGGAGCTTAGAATAGTGGATAAAGCTAACCAATCAAACTAGGAGATAACATCGGCTACATACATACATTGCTAAAGATTCTTCGCAATCTTAATCTATCCCCCACATTGATATTAACAAATTAAATAATGATCATGAGTGTACATGCATTTTGTGCTTACATATTAAAAAAAAATGTTGAAAAATCAAAAATAATTAAACTAGATCTCAAATTATCATTATGAAAAACAATTTCCTCTTTTGGATGAGATCTGACCTGAAAATTTAAAGTTGCTCCATACCCAAAGTTTTTAAGGATTTATCATATTTTCTAACGGATGGTCACTTTTGATTGAAAATTGAAATCTGGTTGTGTCTATCCTGAGGGTTACAATAAATAATAATGTAGCATCGAACCCACCCCATCCCATGTAGACGCAACCGGGTGCCACTAGACCACAGAGTCTTTGGCATTAAGATTTTGTTTTTAAAAAAATGATATTTTTAGTCTTTCAATTATTACTGTAGTGTAGATTTAATTAGTTCCTAAGTTCTTAATAATTGATTTGGTCTTTGGCATTAAGATTTTGTTAAAAATTCTAGAAACTAAATGTGTGTATTCATCAGACATAGAGACTAAACAAAACTATGTTAGTTGTTGAATTGTGAACTCGGTTTGCCCAAGATTAGGGGAAGAGATTAAGCTCAAAAATTCAGTAAGGGATAATTATAGAGACAATAACTAAAGTTGTATTACTTAGTGCTAAATTCTAGAGAAAATATCACAATTCTAGAGTTGTGTATGTTCTCATTATTTTCAACATCGATCTACCTTGTCAATCTGCATAAGGAGTATTTATTTATTTATAAAGAGAATGTATGTGCTTTACGCTTAACCAATAGAATGAAAGAGTGAGATGGCATACAAGTTTGTACATATGTCGTATGCCTCCACACATCTCTGTGAGCTCTACAAGTTTCGTGCTTTGTATACTTTGCTTATCTGCCTAATTGACATGTGTTTGGACCATTGGTCCTTGTTTCCTTGTGCCATCCGTTTTTGTCTTATTATATTGTAAATAAAATTTGAGAGAATTAGACCTTCTAGCTAGGTGAGTTTCGACTTGGTGGGCTTTGGACCATGGAGAAGGAATTTGGACTTGGGGAGGGTATTGGTCCTTTGTGCTACTTGAATATCATAGTAAGCCAAAAACTTTGTGGTCAAGCTACATGAAGTGACTATTCTAAAGGGGAGGTCATAGATTCTCGCATTAGTGGATGCGATATTGACTTATTGGACTTTGGTAGGTTGAGAAAGTATATATGAACAGATACTATATGTAACATGGTCAATAATACTAAAAAAAAAAACCATAGCCATAACATATACTGTACTAAATTAATTAATGTAAAATTAAATTATAAAATTTAAATTATTAAACCCCGTGCACATAAATAAGACAAAAATATAAAGTAATAATGCCTAATAAACACAAAAGTTGTTTGTTCCATCGGAAATAATAAATTTGGTATTACGTCATTGGTAGGCCCAAATAAATGTTCTAACCAATTGATGGCCCAATGCAAACATAGTCCCAAGACAAGGAGAGCCCAATTCTTCAACAATAGCGCGTAAATTACACGACCGTGAACATCCGCGTAGTTACGATTCACCAACCCGCAATCATCTTCTACCCGTATAAACCAAACTACCCTCTCGTCGTCAATGCGGACTCTCTTCTGTTCGTACTCTATCCGGGTTTGAGGCTACGTCTCATTTCATCGCCCGATCGTTTGATCGATCTTATCGAAACAGAGAAAACAATTCTCAGAATCTGAGGTCATTTTTTATACCGTTTCCAACATAGAATTCCAACGATTCGAATCTAATCATTTCGCTTTATATTAAAATCATAATTGCAATTGATTAACTCAATCACAACTCCGAAATCGGTTCATAATCTTCTGAAAATATCTTAATTTTAGAGGAAATTTCGTTTATTGTTTTATAATCAATATTGCAGAGGCTTTTGAAAATTTTGAGGAGGCGAATAATGGCTGCTGTAGCTTCTGATCAAGCCACGAGCATCTGCAGCCACTGGTTAGTATTGTTTTCCTATGAATTTTCTTCTTCTCGGTGCTATTTCTACTTGTAAATTGATTTTTTTTTTTTTTACTTTATGCTTTCACGTGGCTATTGAAGAGTAATTAATTAATTAATTAATAGGAGTTATAGTTTCCGTAATTACTCTCGTGATTGGTTTCTTCTCTGAAAATTCATGCATAATGTATGTATTTGTCATTGCAGTGGCATGCTAATGACCGGTATGTGATTTAGATTGAATGATGTCACTTGAATTTTTATTTTTTTTTTAATTCACTATTGATTGGTTTTCTCAAGCTTTCTATTCTGAAGTGGAGGACTTGAGGAGTAGTATTGGTGGTGCTCAGTATGAGTTGCCTTTTTGGATTCCTTGAATTATAAATGGAAAGTGTTTCCTGGCTGACAAATTATGATTTTTACTTTAAACAATTTTGTTGTGTGTTTGGAGACAAATAGTTGATTTCGTAAATAGCTTTATGGCATATCTTTCTTGGTGTTATAGTAAGAAATTTGGTTGCTTCCTGGCCTGGGGCCTTAGATGTGCATATGTCGGAGGGGAGCCTAGGATTGCCTTGTATCATGTATATATATGACCATTTAGGATATTGTAGTGTCCTTGACATTGTTCCTGAAGAACTCAACTTCTTTGCTGGTGACTAAAGGATTATTTCTTTTCAAGCCAGATAGTGCACTATGACAACTGCATCCATGTAAATCAATTTGATTGTTGGATAGTAGATTAGTATACTGGTTGAGTAATGGTGTTTTCTCATTAGTAGTTGAAGGTTACATTTGTGCACATGTTTTTTAGTTTCCTATTACTGTATTAGCTTCTTATGTTGGTCAGTTCATCATGTTCACTCTCATTTGCCGCAAAAACTCTATTTCCTTAACTTGGAGTTTTATACGTGCAGTGACAGGGCAATTCCCTCTTCAAACCTTGATTTGCATTTCGCTCACTGCTCTCGGAATCTAGAAAAATGTAAAACTTGTGGTGATATGGTTCCTAAAAAACATGCAGAGGAGCATTTCTTAACCACTCATGCTCCAGTAAGTGATATTCCCCCCTTCGTGTATACTTTTATTTTTGCACCAAGGAATTCTGAATTATTGAAAGCTATATATTTTTGGTCATGTATTTTTCAGAGTGCACATTATTTTATCTTACTTTTAGTAACTAATCCCTTATCTTGAGTCAATTTTTGTTAGTTCTTTAAGCAAATTTCTAAGCTAACTATCAACATCAAAATGTTCAATCATGATACTAATCTGAGATGACTACAGGTATACCCTTGTAGAATAGCATGTTTACTGACTGTCAAAATGTTTGGGTTTTGGTTTTTGAATTGTGGTATAGCCCTGGGCACTCAGAAGTCAGAAGGGGGGTCAAGTTTCCTGGGCTTAAAATCAAAGTTGCATAAGGATAAGAGGCATAGCAAATTTCTCCAATGATGGTAGTTGATGATTGCTTAGCTTCAAATGACTAATAAATTAAATCCAGTTAACTCATTGTAATATTGCCAAAGGATTATAAATTACTGCTAATAAAAACTTACTTGCTTATGCTCTTTCCCATTTGTGGATAGTTGCACCTATAGAGGAACTTAAGATATGAAGCAGGGCATTAGGCATTGAGACTAAATTTTATATACCTAGTCTAACTTTAGAAGTATGAAATTTGGAATGCCATTTTAATTATGGGAGGTGGGGAATCCAACTAACAAGGTAATCTAAATAGGTAATTTAAATAAATCCTTAACATGTCTATGTGGGGTTACGCGAACTGTCTACAATCTAAAAGTGAAAACCAACTGGAGGTGGAGGCTCACCATAGTGCCAGAATGTTCCAATCCATCCTGTTACCTTCTATATATCCATCATTATAATTTAAATAAATGTATATATCATCTTAAGTGGAGTCATTTTTAAGATTATATCTATTCTTTTCCCAGGCATATACATTTGAATATAATAAAATTAAATTATTCTAAACTAAATATAACATTATAACAAATAAAAAAATATCATTCTTTGAAACTTTCCAGTCCCTGTCTTGATGTCTTTCTATAATGGAAATGACACCTTACCAAAACTACTTTGTTCTGAAGTATCCTTTGCCAGTATATATTCCTCTGTTGCTGACTAAAAAGATGCTAATCAGCCAAAGTTCAACCTATTTAATATTATTAATAAGGTCACTATTTGTCTTGGTGCAGGTTTCTTGCTCCTTGTGCAGCGAGACAATGGAACGTGAAGTTTTAGATGTTCATAAAGGGGAAAATTGCCCAAAAAGAATTGTTACTTGCGAGTACTGCGAGTTTCCTTTACCTGCAATCGATTTGTTTAAGCATCAGGTAATCCCCATTGTGGATGGTCTTTAGCATCTACTTATGATCTGATTTTCCTGTTTTCAAAATTTCAGGAAGTATGTGGGAACCGTACAGAGCTTTGTCATCTCTGTAGTAGATACATCAGACTATGCGAAAGGAATGCTCATGAGAGCAGATGCAATGGAATAGCAGATAATGTTGCAGAATCTTCCAGGTAATGCATTCTCAACTATATACATCCTCATTTGTCTCTTTCTAGGAAAAAAGGCAGATCTTATGATTGCAACTCCCTTAATGTGACCACATTTTGCCTTTACAATTCACAAAGCTGTTTCTCAAAATCGAATTGAGTTGAAGGGATCACCTCATATACTGTTGAAGCAGAGGACCAAACATAAGTCAAAAACGCCTTACATTGATCACTTATGCTTATACATTTACTCTTGAGTAGGATATTAGCTTTAGAGATTTTGGGCTTTATTCTTCTATTTTTTGGACATTGCTCCCCAGGTGACACCAATGCTTCATTTCTTTTACACTAGGATTCACTTCATCCCTCCTTTCCTTCTTCTTGGTATTGTTTTGAAATTCTTCAGGAACACAAGGGCAGTAGAAAGAGAACCTGATATTCCAAGAAGGCATCCAAATGAGTTTTCAAAGAGGCGCCTTTTGTTTACCATCGCAATAACAGGAATTGCTGTTTTGTTAGGGTCACTTCTTTTCCAGAGGAAAGCCGAGCACTCCCAATTACATTAGGAATCCATGGTGCTCAAATATGGTCCATCAACTGATATTTCAGTCAGCTGGACTTTCTTACTACCAAATGAAGTTGTTGCAGTGGCTTCCTGCACAATTATGTACTTCATAAGTATCTTCATGTTTTGTACAAGTCATGCAAAAACAATTTCCAGTATAAGATGAGTTTCATGATTAACGGGTGTATGTAAAATTGGAGTCAATTATGGTTGTAATCAGATTCGGTTGTCAATAATGGCCCAATCTGGGTTAATTTCATCTCTTAGATACCCCTATTTATCATTTTATCTACCTTTGCCCTCCCAGTGATCCTAATCAACAAATGTCACACGGAGATAAATTCTTATGGTGTATCAAATTTAAAACTTTCTGATTAACTTGTTGAACAATTCAGCTGAGAGTTGTCCTGATGCATTCTTTCTCTTTGTTTTTCTTTTTATAGTATACCCTATGTAGATAAAGATGATAGAATTTAAAATTTGTCTAGAAAGATTCTTCCAGCTTGGCGTCGTTATGTTGGTAGAGACAGCTTGAGCTTTTATTATAGATCTCCAGCAGCATATTTTTGCTAAGGACCTTGTGGTCCAGTGGCATCAAACTCTTCCTTTTATATAAGAGGTGGTGAGTTCGAGCCTCAGTGGAGTCAATACTGACTCTTGTGCTTCAATAGGTTGAGAAAGTAGTTATGAACAGATACTGCATTGTAATAGAGTTAGTAGTATAAAAAAAAAACAAACTTATCATTTTCAACAGATGGTGGGTATCTGCTCAACCGACAGTTATGCCACCGTCTCATTTAATATGTAAATTGTGAATATTTAATATATAAAATTGTGAACAGTATATAAATTATTTATTTTTAGATCGGATTTATATCACGGTGGATCCGGGTCAAGAATAATTTGCCCTTCTCAACAGTACACGCTGTAAACTTGATGTCGGTGACCCAGATTGATTGGTAGCGGCAGGCGGAAGGGATATGATGAAGCAAAGGCAAGATCTTGGAAGATTCCGACGAGTTGGTGGCGCGTTATAGCGCAAGAATGGGCTGTGGGCGTAATTTCAGGCGCATTTTTAACGGTCTATGCACACGTGTAAGACACACAGGTAATTCATTTACTTTTACGTTTACGTTTATTTCTTCTCTTTCCACATTGTACGGACCCCTCAAAAGAAACCGTCATCGCGGTGTTTTGGCAGTTTAATTTCTGTATTCCACAATTGATTCATGCGTTAAATTGAACCCAATACACCAAACAGTGGTGAGCCAAAACAGTAAGGGATTATAGAGCTAAAATTGTGAAAATAAGAAGATTAGTTCTGGTACTGATATACACTGTAAGATATAAGCATCATTCCTGCTTAAACTCATCTTTAGCTTTGAGAAACCCCACTTAACCATATGAATTGTGAACGGGAATTGGAGGATTTGGAGCTACAGCTCTGCCATTGAAACTGGGTCTTAACTTTCTTGTTCGTTCTGCAGAGGATTGTAGGCCTAGTGGTGGTCCTGGACCAATGCCACCTTTGGGAGTGCGATTGTACATACAAGATCACCATGTAAGAAAATGTATTCTTTGTATTATATTCTTCTGCAAATACTCTCAATGCAAGGATTACTTTTATCTTGCCAGCATGAACTTCACCTTTTTTTGGTCGGAGAATTATTCAACCCTTATACTATAGTTCTTTGTATTTGTACCATTGAACCTAACTAGTCTGTTCCTTTTTTTTTTATGAGTAATGAGGAACACCTGCGGCCACTACTCACTGAGTAAATCATGTCTTGTGACCCTAACTGTCAAAGGATCACAAGGAGGTAAACCATCATAGGTTTTCCATAATTGGCCTTCTCAAATCAAGAAGGCCAATAGGTCGTCTAGGATTTGAATTTGAAACCTTGTGGTTACCAAGCCAACATCCTTTGTTTTGATCACTAAATCTTTCCAGTATTCTTTTATTTCTTTTCTCTTTGTTCTTGTAATAACATACCATTTGTAATCTGCTAAGTACTATCAGATTGTCTAAGAATCTATGCAATAAGAGTGTACGTGTGAGAGAGAGAGAACAAAAAAACATCTTTAGGACCTTAAGAGAGTAAAGAGGAAATTAAAGCTGTAGTCATATGCTTGATTTATTACCAGATGTTTCATCCAAAGTAAATACTATTGCAGGTGGTGATGGATAATGGGATTATCCAAGTCACTCTATCAAAGCCAGGGGGAATTGTCACTGGCATCCGATATAATGGCATTGACAATGTGCTTGAAATTCGTAACAATGAATCTAACAGAGGGTAATTTGCAAAGTCTTCTATCTTAACTACGAGTCTTGTATAATAAATAATAATAACAATAATAATTCCGGGATGACATAATGGTGTGATAAAACATAAACGAGTTCAGCAAATGTGTTACCTTAAAATCTTCAAATGATGATAGGTTTTCTTGATGATAATACTTCATTCCTATTTCCTACTCAATCTACATTTCATGTGTTAGTAAGAGTAACTTAGATCCCAAATTATGGCTCAGCATAATGTAATATGTAGGTACTGGGATGTTGTGTGGAATGCAATGGATGGTGGGAAAGCTGGAATATTTGAAGTGTAGGCCATTTCTTTATCTATGTTCTTTGCAGCAAGTTATTGAAGGCACTCCGTATTTTTGCAAATAATTTGTTATGGTGTAGGATCCATGCAACAAATTTTACAGTTATAAAGGACGAAGAGGAACAGGTTGAGCTATCATTCTCAAGGCCATGGGATCCCTCCCTTCGGGGCAAGCTTGTTCCACTAAACATTGATAAAAGGTCTTTCTTTTTCTTTTTGTTTAAACTCAAAACATTAGATAAGTGTGTTAATAGCATTTTAACAGGAATAATGTCAATCTCATAGGTTTGTTTTGCTCCGTGGTTCATCTGGTTTCTACACATATGCCATTTATGAGCATGTTGGTTCCTCAGAGTGGCCTGCTTTCAGTCTTGGTGAAACCAGGATAGCATTCAAGCTCCGGAAAGACAAGTAAGGAGATTCTTGCTCTGTATATGATACCATATATTACCTATCATTCATTAGATTAAGACCTTCATGCTGTCTTTCAAAAGCTAAAACATGACCAGCTTTTCCCCAAGACATTCACAATGATACTAACCATACGGTACTTGTATCCCATAGATTTCACTACATGGCTGTGGCAGACAATAGGCAAAGGTTCATGCCCCTACCAGATGACCGATTACCTGGCAGATGTCAGGCCCTTGCTTATCAAGAAGCAGTCCTACTTGTCAATCCTGTCAATCCAGAATTAAGAGGAGAGGTAATGATTATAAATGATGTCTACTAGTTGTTACCTTTTTAGTTACTAGCAAGAATGTGTGTGTGGGAGTGTATTGTTTACACAAACGGTTTTAATGACTATTCTTTGTAGGTAGATGACAAGTACCAGTATACATGTGAGAACAAGGATAACAAGGTCCATGGATGGATATCTATGAACCCGCCTATGGGGTTCTGGCAAATCACACCCAGTGATGAGTTCCGATCTGGTGGGCCTGTCAAACAGAACCTTACATCGCATGTTGGTCCCACAACCCTAGCTGTAAGCAAACTCTGAGTTTAGACAATCATAGTTATTCATCAATCATTCAGGGACATCTCTAGTGCTTCACTCAGCATATAACTTTTGAACAATAAACAAGTTTGTAGTTGTACTTTCCATTTCTGAAGCATGCTGCCACTTCATTAGGTATTCCTTGGCTCTCATTATGCTGGAGAGGAACTATCGCCAAAATTTGAACAAGGCGAGGCATGGAAGAAAGTTTTTGGTCCAATTTTCATTTACCTTAACTCTGTAATGAACGTTGAAGATGCACTCACTTTATGGGATGATGCCAAACGGCAGGTTAGCAGTGGAAAACTTAAATCAAATTTATGCATATAAAAATTCTGAGGAAGCACTATGGATTTTGTAGATGCTGGTAGAGGTACAGAGCTGGCCATACAACTTTCCAGCGTCTGAGGATTTCCTATCAGCAGATCAGCGGGGAAATGTTATTGGTAGACTATTGGTTAGTGACAAGTAAGGATGATGGTGGATTTGTTCCCGATAGTCTTTTGGTAAAAAAATCTCTTAACGCCTAATATTCAATGAATGCAAATTTCTAAAGCTTTTGAAATTACTTGAATAGGTATGTCTGTGATGACCTTATGCCTGCAAGTGGTGCATACGTGGGATTAGCTCCACCGGGAGACGCTGGATCCTGGCAAAAAGAATGCAAGGTAGTTTTGGTTATGTGGTTCAATTCTCATTTCCAACTAATAACCTCTCTATAACTGCTTCATCAAACTTGCTGCACAAGATAATTATTCTGACATCATTGACCCTTGGTCCTTCGTTTTGGCATCTCTAATCATACTTAGCTACTAACAAAATCCCTTCACCAGGGCTACCAATTTTGGACTAGAGCAAGTGAGGATGGATGTTTCTCCATCAATAATATACGTCCTGGTGATTACAATCTTTATGCATGGGTACCCGGATTTATTGGAGATTATCGGAATGAAGCTGCCATAAATATAGCTTCAGGTCCTAATTCCATATCACTCCAAAATTCAAAGCTCGTTCTTCTTAATGAATGTTTACAGTTAGTTTGAGATGTTTCTCATCGGGTGAAAGAAGTTAAACAGGTTGTAGAATTGATGTTGGTGAAATCCTTTACAAGCCTCCAAGGGATGGCCCAACACTATGGGAGATAGGCATCCCTGATCGCAGCGCTGCAGAGTTCTATATTCCTGATACCAACCCAAAGTATCTTAACAAGATTTTTGTTAACCACCCCGAGAAGTAAGTGTTGCTTTGAAAAATCTTTTTTTTTTTTTTTCATTATAAATTGTGGTAATTTGTTTTTTCCACAACAACCTCCTGTACCAACTATAATGTAAGAAGAAAGAAGTGATTTTGGGATATTACTTCATTGGCAGGTTTAGGCAATATGGGCTTTGGGAAAGATACTCAGAGTTATATCCAAATGAAGATCTTGTATACACAGTTGGTGAGAGTGACTATTCAAAAGACTGGTTTTTTGCTCAAGTTACTAGGTATGGTTCACAGTTGATGTAACCACCAAGCTGAAGAACATAATGCCATTAAATCAACCCTTAGGCAAAAATCTTTACACTTTCCGGGTGTCCTTAGTATCCTAGGAGCCCACCACATTGGGTGTAAGTGTGTAACTCACTGAAGCTGTTAGGGCTTGATCCAGTGTCCTTGCCTATAATTTACCACCCAGGAACCAACTGAGCTGCCCTCACCCCCACACCCCGACATAATAGTGGAGGGATAAATTACAGTGACTCAGTGACCCATTAGGTGAGAGGACCAGTGACTGACTGCTTGGTGCTCACAAGGAGCCCACTACATCGGGTGTAAATCCCACGCAGAGGCTGTCAGGAACGGATCCTGTGTCCTTGCCTACAATTTACTACCCAGAAACTAATTGAGTTACTCATGCGGGTTATTTTTCATTTCTGCTCCTATTCCTTAATCAAGCCTCTTGGCTCTTGGGTCACATGACTTTCCATGCTTGGCTATTCCCAATTGAAAAACTCTTATGATTCCAGGAAAAAAGAAGATGGCACATATCAAGGAACCACATGGCAAATCAAGTTCAAACTTGGCAATGTCCACCGAGGTGGTACCTACAAATTGCGCGTGGCAATTGCATCTTCAACCCTTGCCGAGCTACAGGTATATGGAAAGAAGCATGATTCTTGTTAACTTTTCTGTAGTGTGGCACTCATTTACTAATCTTTGATCCCTAATTCCCTTGAAGGTTTGGGTTAACAATCCCAATACAAATCGACCACTGTTTACGAGCAGATTGTTTGGTAGGGATAACTCCATAGCCAGGCTTGGAATCCATGGTCTATACTGGCTATTCAATGTGGATATACAGGGCGGTCTGTTCACTGAAGGAGAGAACACCATTTACTTGACTCAACCTAGGAATCAAAGCCCCTTCCAGGGAATCATGTATGACTATATTCGTTTAGAAGCTCCAACAGTCTAGGGAAATTATATTTGTTCATCCCAGTGGTCAAGCGACATAGTTGTGACCCTCTTAAGTGAGAGGTCACAGGTTCGATCCTCAGTGGGGACTCTTTGTGCTTTAGTAGGTTGAGAAAGTATGTGTGAACAGATACTACACTGTACCAGTGGGGACTCTTTGTGCTTTAGCAGGTTGAGAAAGTATGTGTGAACAGATACTACACTGTAACAGAGTCAATAATATTCAAAATAGTTTTCAAAAGAAAAAAAAATGTGCAAGTAACTAATAATGTTCATTAACCAAGTGAATTATGTGAGACCAGGGCTGAATCTGAGTATCTGACTTGTATATATTATAGAAGAATTTTTCCGGATTTATCGCTCATTTCAATTTTAGCCATGGGCTTTTAAAGCTATCAAAATTTAGTCATTAAGTATTAAATTATTTACAATTTTAATTCAATTTTTTCCTTATTCTAAGGGATGAGTGATAACCACATGAGTAAATCTAACATTATTATAGAATCTCAAATACGTACACACAAATTATTTATGACGACATATATATACATAAAAGATAACCATTTTTACTGTCATATTAATATTTCAATCTGATTTATCAAGTCGCTTCTTGGTCTCTTCAGCAGCATCAGCTGCTTCAACCTCCATCTTCGAGGCTTGTAAATCAGCTTCTGCTATTTCCTTCTCGCTTCTCGCCGTCAACTTCTTTGCCTGCATGCCAGATCAGAGCGAACCTTCAATTATATTATTAGTTCAATATTCCCAAATAAAAATCGGTTTTAGACAGTAGTAAAACCTAGCTAACCGTTTTCAAAAAAAAAAAAAAAAACCTAGCTAACCTGACGAACAAAAAATGCTTTGGTGTAGCGGAAGTATTCTACCAAAGAAGCTCCAAAAGATAAGCATCCTTTTTTGACGCCGGACGCCGGCGGAGTATCTTGTCCTTTATCGGAACTGTTATCGGTGGTTAAAGGTGGCGCTGCCGTGGACGGTTGTATTTCCTCCATGGATAAACCCCTTAACTAAATACGATAATGCTTCTTAGCTTCTTTGTTTGCATAGGAACACTGAAGAAGAAATGTCGGTTCACTAGCTAGCTTATGCCTAAATCTTTTTGACAAAAATATATATATTTTAAATTCCAATTATCAAAGCGTCAAATTTATATAGAATAATAATGTAAGTATTAATATATATTGTATAAGTATTTTTGAATTGTATATTATATTTATTCAGAAAATGAACTTTGACGTGTAATGTGTCGCTTGCCTGTGAAATTCAACTAGGAAACCACAGGTGGCAGTTTTGCATGCAGTGTTTGTCTATTTTTAGAAAAAAATAATGTGCAGTGTCTTTGAAGATATGAACTTCACGTTTATAATAATGTGGTCTTATTGCTGGTAATTCAGGTAATGTTGTTATTACGTCATCACCCAAATTCGTCTCACACTTAATTAATAAATCATGATCAAATTAGTTACTAAATTATACAAAAGATACTCGCAATTAAATGATTTAACTTTTTTAAAAGAAAAATGCAATTACCTGTTGACAGAGTAATCATGCTAGCAACACCCGACCCGGAACCATTGGCAACACCGTGTCAAGACAGTTGCCCGTTAAACTACCCAAGATACCTCACTCCTCAGCATCAATGCGCAACAGTCCAACTCCTCAGCATTGATGACCAACGTTCAGCTCCTCAGCATTGATAACATTGATGACCAACGTTCAGCTCCTCAACGTTCAGCTCCTCAGCATTAATAACATTGATGACCAACGTTCAGCAGCCTTAATGCTCCATTACTTAGCTGAAGGGATTAAAAGGACTCACAACGCAAAGTAGAGGGACGACACTTCTTACTAGACAAAACAACACTCAACTCATTTTGTACACTGAGCACTGCACTCAATACTGTATTCAAATACTCAATAATACTCAAATAATATCCGGTAACACATTATTACCGTCATTGGTGCTTTCATTGAGAGCCGAGATCATATCTCAGGCAAACTTCACACATCACAAACACCTCTATGGCGTCGCCTTCTTCAAGCAGTGTCCTGCTCATCAAGTGGCGTTCGCCTCCTGCTTATCAAGCCACACTTTTCACAAATCACAAAACACCCAGCTCATCTCATCACTGTCGATGGTGCAATCCGGATCCAGCCCCGCTCTGATGGTTCTCATCGAGTGAACAATGGTCATCCCGGATCCAGCAGCTCCCATGGTTCTTATCGAGCAGCTCTCATGGTTCTCATCGATGAACAATGGTCACCCCTCGGGTTATCTTCGTGGGCAACTCAATGGTCACCCCTCGGGTGATCTTCGTAAACAGCTCAACAGTAACCACGTGGGAGATCGCCGTAAGGGTGATCTCCGTAGCCAACTCAACAACAACCACGGGCACTTCCTCCTCAAGTGCATCCGCCTCCTTCACTTGTGCGTTCACCTCTTGTAAGCAGTGCCGTTATCTAGTGAACGCTGGTCCCATCCAAGTAGTGGACTTACAAGTAGTGGCATTACCGAGTGAACGCGGCTCCCATCCAATCCGTGGACTTCCTCAAGCGGTGAGTGGCGTCACCTCATCAAGTAGCGCTGCTCCTCAAGCAGCGTCAACTCATCAAGTGACGCTGCTCCTCAAGTAGCGTCACCTCATCAAACGGGCGAGGTCACCACCTCAATCACATTGAGCGTCACTTCCTCGAGCAGTGTCACCACCTCGAGCAGGTGTCACCTCATCTAGTGCATCCGCCCTTTTCAAGTGGCGCTGCTGCTCCTGAAGCAGCGTCACCTCATCAAGCGGGTGTCACCTCATCAAGTGGTGCTGCTCCTCAAGCAGAGTCACCTCATCAAGTGGGTGTCACCTCATCAAGTGGCGCTGCGTCACCTCCTCGAGCAGCGCCGCCTCCTCAAGTGCGTCGTATCCTCCTCAAGTGCGTTTGCTTCCTCCTCAAGTGTTTTTGCTTCCTCCACTTGTGCATCCGCCTCCTGCACTTGTGCACTCGCACGCCTCCTGCACTTGTGCACTCGCATCCTCCACTGGTGCATCCGTCTCCTCAAGTGCGTCTATCGCCTGCACTGGTGCATCCGCCTCCTGCACTTGTACATCTGCCTCCTTCACTTGTGCGTTCACCTCCATAAGCAAAAGGACTCAGTAGTTGGTCATGGTCTGCCCTGATCAATTTTGTTAAAAAACAAAATAATAATAAAAAAAACTAAGCTCTAATCCTTTAGGGCCGGGACGAGATCCGATCTCGCTAGCTACCTAACGGGAGAGTGTTTTTCTGAGCCTAGCCAAGGGCTTGGATTCAAAAAACACCACACTCTAATCCCTTAAGGCCAGCACGAGATCTGATCTCGCTAGCTACCTGACGGGAGAGCTGACCTCAGAGGGTATTTTCTGGGTAAAGCTTAAGGCTTTGCTATGAAAACACCACACTCTAGTCCCTTAGGGCCGGCACGAGATCCGATCTCGCTAGCTACCTGACGGGAAAGCTGACCTTTGACCAAACCTACGGATGGTCGAAGTGAACTCACGCAAGAGCCCTGAGCAAAAAAAAAAAAAAAAAATGTGTGACTCTGTCCTAAGGTCACGCACATGGTGACCTCGACCTGGCCGAGGTCATGACCGTGACCTCGGCCTCGTTGAGGTCAGGCGACCTCGACCGCCGAGGTCACACCTCGGCACGGGGGCCTTGCCTCGTGCCGAGGATGCAACGAAAAAAAAAATACAAAAAAAAAAAAACAATTTTTACGCTGGTCATTACTCTCAAACCACCTCAACCACTCTCGTTGGCTAGGGAGTGGGGGGACTGGTGACAGAGTAATCAGGCTAGCAGCACCCGACCCGGAACCATTGGCAAGACCGTGTCATGACAGTTGCCGGTCAAACTACCCAAGACACCTCACTCCTCAGCATCAATGCGCAACGGTCCAACTCCTCAGTATTGATGATCAACGTTCAGCTCCTCAGCGTTCAGCTCCTCAGCATTGATAACATTGATGACCAACGTTCAGCTCCTCAGCATTAATGACATTGATGACCAACGTTCAACAGCCTTAATGCTCCATTACTGAGCTGAAGGGAATAAAAGGATTCACAACGCAAAATAGAGGGACGACACTTCTTACTAGACAAAACAACACTCAACTCATTTTGTACACTGAGCACTGCACTCAATACTGTATTCAAATACTCAATAATACTCAAATAATATTCGGTAACATATTATTACCGTCAACTGTCTGAACAAGTTAAATTCGTACAATTCTATTAAAATTGACTGATATTTCAAACAATGTGTAATATGATGGTTAAAATCTAAAAAAAAATAAAATATTGTCTTATTACATATTCAAATACGCCTTATTAAAAGTATTTAATTTTACACACCCGTCGTTATCCTACGTCTGGAGGGAGAAGTGAGACAAAATTGGATTTATCAAATCAAAACCATTTTTTAAAAAATAAATTGTTTGAACAAATAGAAATTAAAACAAAATAAATATTTGTTAGTTCCAGTTAAGGCTTGTGATAATCTGATCAGGCCGAGTGCCCGAGTCCTAAACGCCCAGAGAAACTCACTTCTTCAGTGAAATATTGAATTTTGTTTGTGTGGGTAAAAAAAAAAAAAAGAAAAAAAAAAGGAAGGACAGTTCGGTACTTTTACACTTGTCATTCCACCGCCTTCGGCTATATAAGCACCTAGCTACAAAAACTAGGGTATAAAAGCCCCCATTCTTCTCCCTCTCTTCAAACGCCAAGCTAAGGTTCTTCTCTTTCTCTCCACTTCCCAACAGTCGGACCCCTCCCTCAATCCTCTTCCAAACTTCATTCAAACTTGAAATTTTACAGTAATTTTCCGTCAAAACTACTTTGGTTTTTTACTTTTTGAATTCAATTTTTGTGTTGAATCTGAGCCCCAATGGATTCATTTCTCTTACTTTTTGTTTTAATCAGTTTTTTATTCAATTAAAATTTTGTTGGCAGATCTTGGAAAGGAACAAGAATGGCGACCTTCGAGCTTTACCGGAGATCGACGATCGGGATGTGTTTGACGGAGACGCTCGATGAGATGGTCTCCAATGGAATTCTCAGCCCAGAGATTGCCATCCAAGTCCTTGTTCAGTTCGACAAGGTCTGTTATTGTCGTTATTTATGTTGTGATTTTTAATATTTCAGCAAATATTGATGATTTTTAGCTTTAGCACGGATGTTATGCTTTTCAAATCTTCTTGTTTTACAGTAATTTGCTTCTGGGTGTGTGTATAAATGAAGAAATCTGCTGCATGGATGTATCCATATTTTCGTGGTTTTCGTTTCTTTTAGTTCTAGTGTTGTGTATTTTCTTCATTCCAAGGCCTCTTTGATAGTATGTTATTGATGCAGTCGATGACTGAAGCTCTGGAGGCTCAGGTGAAGAACAAAGTTTCAATCAAGGTATTCTTTTAAATTTATTCTGTTGGTATTTACTGATTTAGGGCAAAAGAGAGCAACATAATTCCATAATTTTAAAGGTAGGTACTTTGTATTTACTAGTTTAACTTCAAATACAAGGCAGCACTAAGGGACAACAACAAATGACCCATTTTGTTTAGTTGATTCATATTATTTTAGATCTCATTCTCATGGTCATATCTATTGCATGGGTTTGATAACGAATTCGGGAAGAAGTCATACAATATCTTGAACTTGGGCTATATTTTATAACAGTGGGCATAAAGAGGGAAATTCTTACATGGGATGCAATGCAGGACCATCATCAAGGCCTTGATATAATGTGTATGGAAATAGACCTTTGTGTGTAACCTTTTGTATGAGGTCTTTCTTACTTCTTGGGCATGGTGTACCCTTATGACTTAAAATCTTACAGTGAGGCAGTGCCAAAGTAAGAATGAACATGGAAGGATTTTAATTAGATTATAAAGTTATTTAGAGAGCAGTGTAATTTGGAAGGATGGGTTTTTTGTATGTGATTAGTGTAGTTTATAATTCTGATTTGATTCTGCTATAAACTGCTCTCCATATTCTATTCTTATGGATCTTTTTGAAATTCAGGCCTTAAAATCATAGTTTTTATCTTAGGAGCTTAGCTTACCAGAACTGGATTAGCATTAGGGCGGGCTTAGTTGGGGCCTTTTTAGATCCCATATTCCCATCCCTTATGCAATAAACTCTGCTGATTGGCTAACACAGAATGCTGTGATGTTCTGAACTTTATTGACAACTAATTGTTAACTCAAAGAATTAGTAAATAGGAAATATCTTATTAGCCATTCCTTTCTCTCACAATAATAGGCATGGGTTTCTATCCAGCACTAAGGATCATTTGGTACACAGGACTGGATGGGTTTGGACTAAAATTAGGGGTTGTTACCAATCCTATCCAGTCCCTTGTTTGCATCACATTTAATATGTGGAGCCTACAATCACTCACAAGATTTTGGGACTTATTACCCAACAATATCATGATATTTTGTATTCTACTGGTTCCAATTGCCATACCTGTAAACTTTGATCCGTAATCTTTTTTGATGGACACTTAAAAAACATTAAAGACATGCTAAAAATAGCTTAGTAAAAATAACATTGGATATACTTTTTTGGTTTGATATGCTTGTTCTACGGGTTTACAGTGGTTGAAGTAGGATGCGTGCATCCCACTATTTAGCTTCATTTGGTAAAACTAGAAGAATTAAACAAGCTTGTGGTGGTATTTGAGACTGCAATAATTGTGATCCTATAAATTATAATCTGTCTGTTGCATTCAAGTTGTATCCTGATGTTAACATCAGATTTCCCAATTTTTGGTATCAGGGGCATCTTCACACATATAGATTCTGTGACAACGTCTGGACTTTCATCTTACAAGATGCTTTATTCAAGAGTGAGGAATGCCAGGAGAATGTTAGTCGTGTTAAGATTGTGGCATGTGATTCAAAGCTTCTCACCCAGTGAGGGGATTGCAAATGACGAAACTGTTGAACAAGTTTTTTTCTTAGTTCTGCTTCATAGAAATTTGATGCTAGTGAAATATGAATTGGAGAAAGCTGGGTTTCATTCCTTTGGCTACAATTCCAGGCTAGAGATGAAATTGCAACACCTTTTGTGTCAACCTGTATACAGTGATCCTCACTTCATTCCAGCATACTCTCCTTTTGTACTATGGTTTAGTTCAAGATTGTCATCCTTGCTTATCCCATGCTTTGGCATCTGAATCTCTTCTTTTGCATATATTTATGCCCTAATATAACATGCATTGATAATTTGTCATTTTTTAAGCTTAGATGCTAAGAAACATTTATACAAGTCATTTTGAACATCTAGTTTCACTTCTCATGAAATACATGTTGTCTACAAATATGGAGTGGTGACAACCTCCTAAATAAACTTGTACATAGTTGTCATCTTTATCTCGACCAGACTCTTGTTAAATTGTTCTTCTCCATTGGATTTATTTCTTTGTTCATTCGAGTGGAGGCTAACCGCTGGGCGCCAACAGGAACTGAACTTTTGGTTCTTGTCACTCTTGCGAATGCTTTAGAAGGGTCAATATGTTTGCCCTTAGTACACTATCAATTGGCAATGCCTTCCTCTCCCCTAAAGGGTTGGACAACAAAATTTTGTTCTCAACTCCTTTCTGCTGAACATCCCACTTCCTCCTTAACCTGCTTAATGGTTCAGTTCCTTTAAGCAACACAGACTCCTCCTGGCTATTGAGACAGTTACCGGATTTTGATCTTCTGGTTTCTGCTGATGAGAAGACTACTTCCATTTGACGTGGGTTTGGTTTTCAAGTAAAGATTAAAGGTGTGTGATAGTGGTGCTCTAAAGTTGGAAGTATATGCAAATAAGTACTCTGATAACCTTTTCTCCAGGGATCAAAGATTTTGTGAGTACATAACCTTTTCTTAAATGATCAAATATTTTGTAAGTACTCTGATAACCTTTTCTCGAAGGATCAAAGATATCTCAAAATCTTGAGTTCTCTCTTTCAACTTTTTCTCCGGTCTCTTTGACTTGTAAATCATGGAAATAATCCATTGAGATGAAGGCTCTTGACTAGAATTGTTCATGGACACATAATATAATGGGTCATAGCACACACACTGCATATCTTATAAATCCCAGCCATGAGATCTATGGAGCACACACTGCTCAAATGGCAGACTATGACTGCTAAAAATAGCCAGAGTTTGGTGAAGAAAAATCCTTTTAAGTTTGGTGAAGAATATATAAGTTTATAAGACCATATGTTAGATGATCTATATGATTGTTAATTAATTGGATTCAATGTTTTAGTATAGTTTCATTTGTATTATAGCCTAGTTGATAGGAGGGTCTTCTTCGGCCTTTCTTCGACCGTCAAGTTTCAGTGTGATTGAAACTTTTTTTTTTTTTTTTTCTCGGTGGTATATCCCAATATTGATTTTTAAATTTTACACTATTTATTTTAAAGTGATATTTCTAATTATTACACGACAAACATGTGCAAAAGAGATGCGTGTAAGGCATTGATATTTTTGGTTGTCGTTTGTTGTAGGTAGGTAAGCTAGCTGGTAAACGGCAACACAGCACCGCCATTTCCCTGTCCTCATGGAATCAATCTGTGCCGCTCGTAGTACTCGCGCCAGATTTTTAACACCACATTTCCGCACTCTTACTTCTCACCACGTCATCAATGGACGCCTTCCGGCAATGCCGCCTTCTTCTTCAAACCGTCGTCACAATCTCTCCCTTCCGCCCTCTTTTCCGATCAACCTCCTCGGTCAACGCTTCGAAATCCGACGCCGGAAGACCGTTCACACTGAGCATTCTCCGTCGACGAGCTCGAGATTCGCCATCCGCGCTTCGTCTGAGAGCACCGATGCTCCGCCTAGAAATACTAAGGCTGTGATCTTGAACTCTGCAGTTACTGTGATCCTTGGGATAGCTAATCGGGTGCTTTACAAACTCGCACTCGTTCCAATGAAGGAATATCCGTTTTTCCTAGCTCAGGTCACTACTTTCGGGTAAATTTACATGATTTTATTTCTGGATGATCTTAATCTTGATCCGCTCATTGATGATTTTCTGGAAAGCTATTAGTACTATTTTGATTGCTTGTGTTTGTGTGTGTGCATATGGAATAGTTTGAATTTATAGAGCAATGTGGTATTTGGATTTTGAGCTTGGGGGAAGAGGGTGCACAGTTATGCATTAATGTAGTACTCCATACTAATCAATGAGTAGAATAATGCCATGGTTTGTCTGCCCTATACTTATATTGGGATTTACTATGAAATTTCAAATGTCTGGAGTATGTCAACTGCCACTCACAAATCAGCTAAACAACCAATATAAAGGACACAAATATGCTATCTTTCATACCTGTCATGCCAAGATGCAGCCACTAATACTATAGGTTGATTCTTTGCCATAGATGTGTAGTTCATAGTTTTTCAGTCATGATCTGATGATCTTTCTGTGAAATATAGGTACTTGGGTATTTACTTTTGCATGCTTTATTTGAGATACCGTGCTGGGATAGTAACCAAAGATATGTTGACCCTTCCAAAGTCAAGCTTTTGGCTCATTGGCTTTTTGGAAGCCCTTGGAGTTGTTTCTGGAATGTATGCTGGAGGTACAGTATACTATTTACCCTGGAAATTTAAGAATAATCAGTGGCACTGGACTTCTTAGACAGAGACTCAGTGACTAGCACTTATGGCTCTACTTATAATCTGTATATTGCAGGGCTTCTAAATATAATAAATGACTTAAAGTTTGCTGTTTGTACTTTCTCTTTTCATCTTAAGTATATGACTGTAGTGGTTCTCTTCTAATAATTTCTTTTGTTTATTGGCATATTTCTTCCAAAACTTGATCTTAAATCAAAAAGAGAACTAGGGAAGTAATGTAAAGAGTCTCATAGAGTACTGAGGGAAAGTTTGATGATTTCTGATGACCTTTCTATTATACTACAGCCATGCTTCCTGGACCATCCATTCCAATACTGAGTCAGGTATCAAGTGCATGTAGTACTTTGTACTAATATAATTGAGTTGTTGTCCCTTCTTTTTGCAAAGATGATCCATCTAACTATTGAGAAATCTAGAACTTTCTTTTCTCACTTGTCCGTTGACTAATTTTCCAATAAATAAGCTTTTCTTTTCATCAAAAAGAAGTACGGTGTAGTTTTTCAAATCAGTCTTTCACTGATCAAGAAATTAAATGTAAAAGCTGGACTGCTGTTGCATTAGAAATGGGAACAAACCTGGTCATTTAAAAAGTAACTGAATTTTTTGAAATCTACTTAAATGCACAAGCTATTTTTCCAATATATGTTGCATCCATTGCTTATGTCATGAAGAATCTTTTGTTGCAGACCTTTTTAGTGTGGCAGTTGGCTCTTTCTTTTTTGTTACTTGGGAGGACATACTCTCCAAATCAAATTTTTGGGTGCTTACTAGTAGCTGCTGGTGTGGTATTGGCAGTTACAAGGTCCTGAAATTTCTTCCTTAAAGTTATGATATGTATTTGAACTGGCTGCTATTTAATTTGATAGGTCCAGTGGAACATTCTTATTTTATGTTCTTGGATCCTCTTAGGGCAGTATCCTGCAGGTTACTCATTGCTGATAAATATCTACACTACTAAATAAATGAAGCTCCTTACACAACTAGTAATTAAAGTTTCACCTTTCATAAGAAAATCCAATTCCCATGAGAATAAACAAAATTAATGGTTTCAGTGTATAAAACATTAAAATGTTAAGCATGCTAGACAACTGAGAATGACTTTAAGTTGAATGGCTATTTTATGGTTGCTGTGTTCCTGCATAATTTATTATGCTCACACTGTATATATCTTAAGTGGCTGTGATTTGACTGCAGTGGATCAGGCAGTGGTAATATGTTATCTGGAGTTGCTTTGCTTTGGCCTGTTTTAATGATAGCTTCAAGTGCTTTTCAAGCAGGTGCATCCATTATTAAGGTACACCTTGGCTATAGTCACTCCATTGTGTCACTTTTAATGGGCATATACTGAATGGTTTGTGAATGTGTAGGAATCTGTCTTCATTGATGCTGCAACCCAACTTAAGGTGTGTGAAGAATTCTTATCTACTTAGAAATTTTCATTCTGGGAACTGTTTGCTCTCTTCATTCTCTATTCAGCTGGTGAATTGTGTCTGATCTGTACCTAGCTATTATGGTGTTCTATCTCTTTTCTTTTAAGAAAAACCACCTTGTGAAGTTAATAGTTCTGGAAAGGCCTTTTTCTACTTTCATGATTTTTGCTATACTAATCTTAATGTGAGTTTCTCAAAAATCATGCAATCAATACAGGGAAAGATGCTTGATATTTTTGTCGTCAATTCATTTGGATCTGGATTCCAGGTAATTTCCTAATGGCACAGACATTGGTCTTTGTTTCATATGTGCCTGCAGACATAGCTCTGCGTTTTATTGCTTCTAGGAACTGATGAAATGCACTAACATATCAGATAGGTGTAAATAGTATTTGCATTATGGTTTCTCATTTCTGAATTCATTGATCTTTTTCCATGCTTTGTTTCTTGTATATTCCAAAATGGTTTTGATATTTTTGGTGGCATGAATAAGAGGATTTCAATTACAGTCTCTTATTCTGTTGACATACTGACTCTTTGGTCGAGTCATATTTTTCTAAATGCTAATTCTTTATTTATGCTCTCATCTGCAGGCTCTTTTTGTTCTACTATTTCTGCCTTTCCTGTCAAACTTGAAGGGCATCCCATTTTCTCAGCTGCCTTCTTTCCTCAAGAGTGGAGCTGGTTGCTTCTTCAATATTGGAAATGATACGTCAGGTTATACTTCACATTCTGGATCTTGATGTAACCTTTTCCACTTTTTTACTTCTGATAGGGAAATTTGATCCGTTAATGGCTTCAAATAGGTCAACTAAAATATTTGTAGGTGTCTTGGCTAGACTGTAAACCTCACCCCCACTTACCCTGTTTCCTTCAATCAACTCATTCCAATCTTGACAAGGCAAAGGGTGGTAGTTCAAAGAAAATTTGGGGGGAGGGGGGAGGGGGGA